>NW_020680685.1:0-42463 GCF_002925995.2 Terrapene triunguis
TTATATGTTCCATTCTATGCATCCAATGAAGTGGGCTGTAGCCCACGAAAGCTTATGCTCAAATAAATTTGTTAGTCTCTAAGGTGCCACAAGTACTCCTGTTCTTTTTACGGATACAGATTAACACGGCTACTACTCTGAAACCCATCTCCATCTAGTGAAGGCCTATACGGCTATTAGGATTTCCTTTGTTTCTAATATACTAACAAAATTTATTCTTATTATTTTCCTGAGCCCTGCTAGCCATGGATTTCTCTCTGGTGTCTTTTGCTTCCCTTATCCATTTTCTATATTTTATAACTTCTAAGTTCTATCAGTTGCTATCCACTTCCCCTGATTTAAAAGCACTGATGGACCATCTCCCCCTATCAATGGCTGGGGGCAGACATCCATGCTCATCATCCTGGACCTCTTTGCATTATTTGACACTGTTGAAAATGAGATACTTCTCTCTAACCTAAGAGGCAGCAGGAGTCCAGAGGGATGCACTAAAATGGTCTGAATTCTTCCTGAAGGGATGCAGGTGACACCAATCTCCTCCTATCCTTCCTGTACGACCAAACCAGTATCACCAGGATGGTCCAGTTCTTGGACAGAACAGCTGGCTGAAGCTGAAGCCAAACAAGACAGAGGTGATGCTGGTGGGCAGAGCAAAGTATTTTGAAGGGTTGACAGCCACCCTGAAGTCTCCTTTGGCTTAAGGTTCACATCCAAACCTGGGCAATTCATTCTATTGTCGAGGAGTATTCTTGGATTCCTTGCTGACGCTGAGCTCTCTCATAGCAGCGTCTGTGAGTAGTGCTTTCTACCATCTCTGGTTAACTAGGAGGCTCTGTCCCATCCTAGTGTACGATGACCTGGCCTCAGTTCTGTAGGTCTTCATCACTTCCTTTGTGGACTGCAGCCATGTGTAAGGGGTCTGTTGCCCCCTTACTAAAACTTAATGGGGGGTTGGTTGGCCATTTCCCAGGACCAAAAGAAAGGGCTGATGGGAAATCAGGACACTAAGACTGACAGTCTCCAGGGGCAATTGGGAGATGCCAATGCTCCTTGCCAGTACCCCTTGGTTATGTCTAAGGTAGAGATGAACTGGACACATCCCAGTTTCTCCAATAGCTCATATGTGCATGGCATTGGATAGTTGTCTGGGTGAGTTATAGCATTTAGCTTACAGTAGTTCACGCAAAAGCGTATTGCTCCATCTGGTTTGGGAACTAGAACCACTGGAGATGCCCATGAACTGTTAGAGGGGTGGATTACACCCATCGGTAGCTTGCCCAGGATCTTCCATTCTATAGCAGTTTTGGCTTGAGGAGACACCAAGTAAGGTTGGGCTCTAATTGGGCAAGTATTACCTGTGTCAATGGAGTGGTCCGCCCCTTCCGTCCATCCAGGGGTGGCTGAGAACATCGGCACGAAGCTAGTGCACAGCCCCTTGATCTGCTGTCACTGCATACGTCCAAGGGTCATGGAGAGGTTCACCTCTTTCCATACCACCATCACCTTTTCCTTCATAGTAGACACTTTCAGGCCACTCAGCGTCATCTCCTCCCTGGGCTGTAAACTGGAAAACTTTTAATTCTCTGAAATAAAAGGGCTTTAGAGAATGAACACGGTATATCTTAGGCTTTAGGTTTGAGGTGGGAAATGCTATGAGATAGTTAACAGCTCACAGGCGCTCTTCAACCATGAATGGCCCTTCCCATGACGCTTCCATCTTATGGGCCTGGAGCGCCTTTAAGACCATGACTTGGTCCCCTACATTGAAGGACCGCTCTCTGCCATGTTTATCATACCAGGCCTTTTGCTCTTCCTGAGCATCTTTTAGGTTTTCTTTAGCAAGGGCTAAAGAGTGTCAGAGGGTGTTTTGTAGGTTGCTTACAAAGTCTAGAATGTTAGTTCCTGGAGAAGGCATAAACCCCTCCCATTGCTGCTTCACCAACTCTAATGGCTCTTTAACCTCATGGCCATACATACGTTCAAATGGTGAAAACCCTAAAGTGGGATGTGGTACAGATCTGTAGGCCAGTAGCGACTGTTGCAACATTAGGTCCCAATCATTGGAATGCTCATTTACGAATTTACGTATCATGGCCCCCAAAGTTCCATTAAACTTCTCCACTAGGCCATTGGTTTGATGGTGGTAAGGGGTGGCAACCAAGTGGTTCACCCCATGAGCTTCCCACAGGCTTTTCATGGTCCCTGCCAGGAAATTAGTTCCCAAATCTGTAAGGATATCGGAGGGCCAACCTACCCTGGCAAAAATGTCCGTTAATGCCTGGCACACACTTTTAGCCCCGGTGTTGCTTAGAGCTACTGCTTTTGGCCATCGGGTGGCAAAATCCATGAAAGTCAGTATGTACTGCTTTCCTCTGGGTGTCTTCTTTGGGAAAGGACCCAGAATATCCACAGCTACTCGCTGAAATGGGACCTCGATTATGGGGAGTGGCTGGAGAGGTGCTTTGACCTGGTCTTGGGTTTTTTCCACTCTTTGGCACACCTCACAAGACTGGACATAATTAGCAACGTCCTTGCCCATTCCCTCCCAGTGGAATGACTTCCCCAAACGGTCTTTGGTCCTGTTCACCCTGGAATGGCCACTGGGATGATCATGGGCTAAGCTCAAGAGCTTTACCCGGTACTTATTTGGAACTACCAACTGTCTTTGCAGGTGCCAGTCTTCCTGGTGTTCACCAGAAAGAGTTTCCTTGTATAAAAGTCCTCTTTCTACAACAAACCAGGATCAGTTAGAAGAGCTGAGAGGCGGTGAGTTGCTCCATGCCGCCGTCCAAGTTCCCTGGAGGTTGTCATCTGTGCCCTGCTCGGCCTGGAACTGTTCCCTTGATGCTGGAGACATCAGTTCCTCATTGAATTGTGAACTTGGGCTTGGTCCCTCTGGATGGGATGTAGGTGATGGGACTGTTTCCATTGACTGTGAACCACTCTTCACTGGCACACTATGTTGTATTTCAGGCTCCTGCTGAGCGTCTTGCGTAGGTTTATCTGCTTCTGCCAGTGCAGGCTCGCTGGTGCCCTCTGGCGTTGGAGTTGTAGACGGGGTTGCAAGCGCTGGATTCAGGGCTGGCAATGGTTCTAGTGCTGGTTGCTCCGCCAGTTCCATTTCTGGGACTAGCTCTGTCTAGGTCTCTGCGACTGCATCCACTACTGCTGCCGCAGACATGGGCATGGGGTCCAGTTCCACCACCTCAGTCTGGGTCTCTGGTAACACAGGCTGGGCCCTTGTAGAAGGCGCAGGAATGGAGCTAGGTGTGAAGGTTTGCTTAGCCTGGCTGCGGGTGACCATTCCCACCCTCTTCGCTAGCTTCAGATGGTTAGCCAAGTCTTCCCCCAGCAGCATGGGAATGGGATAATCATCATAGACTGCAAAAGCCCACATTCCTGACAAGCCCTTGTACAGGACAGGCTGTAGGCAAGTTTAGAGAGTTTGACATGAAGGCTTGAATCGTTACCTGGGCCTCTGGGTTGATGAATTTAGGGTACACTAAGAATTGGTGGATAGCTGACACTTGTGCTCCAGTGTCCCTCCACGCGATAACCTTCTTCCCGCCCACACTCACGGTTTCCCTTTGCTCTGAGGGTATTTGAGAGGCATCTGGGCCTGGGGACCTTTGGTGTGATTCTGGTGTAATGAACTGCAATCTGTTGGGGTTCTTGGGGCAGTTGGCCTTTATATGCCCCAGCTCATTACATTTAAAACATTGCCCAGCTGACTGGTCACTGGGGTGAGGTGGGTTGCTGGAGACTGGTGTGGTGGGACGATAAGGGGTTTAGGGTTTTCCTTGGGATATAGGTGGGGCCTTGGACTGCCCCCGGTGGTAGGGTATTGTTTCAGGTTGCCCTTCTGATATTCGCTCAAACTGCTACTAGTTTTTTATTCTTTTCTGCCACCTCCACCCATTTGGTTCCAATCTCCCCCACCTCAATTACAGTTTTGGGCTTCCCATCTAGGATATACCTTTCTATTTCCTCAGGAACACCCTCTAAGAGCTGCTCCACTTGCATTAGGAAAAACAGATCTTCCAGAGATTTAACAGTTGCTCCTGATATCCAGGCATCCCAATCTCTTACAATGTGGTAGGCGTGTTGGGAAAATGCCAGGTCTGGTTTCCACTTTAGCGCTCTGAACCGCTGACGGGCATGCTCGGGTGTTAGCCCCATTCTAATTCTGGCCTTGTTTTTAAAAAGTTCGTAGCTGTTCATGTGTTCCTTAGGCATTTCAGCTGCCACCTCTGCTAAGGGTCCACTGAGCTGCGGTCTCAGCTCCACCATATACTGGTCTGTAGAGATGCTGTACCCAAGGCAGGCCCTTTCAACATTTTCTAAGAAGGCCTCTGTATCATCTCCTCCCTTGTAGGTGGGGAACTTTCTGGGATTGGAAGCGGTACCTGGAGAAGGATTGCTAGGGTTGTCTGGTATATTCTGCTTTACCCTTGCCCTCTCTAACTCCAGTTCATGCTTCTGGGCCTCCCTCTGGGCCTCCATAGCCCTCTTGTGGGCGGTTTCCTCTGCCTCCACAGCTCTCTTGTGGGCAGTTTCTTCCCTGGCTTTTTCTGCCTCCATCCTGGCTTTTTCTTCCTCCATAGCTCTCTTCTGGGCCACTTCTTCCCTGACCATCTGTCTATCATGTTCTTTTATTCTTTCCTCAGCTTCAAATCTGGCTAATTCCCATTCTTTTCTGGATGTCACTTTTTGTCATCCTAGCCTTTCTGCTTAAACTAGCTTAACCCGAGAGCTAGAAAGAAAAAAAAAACCCACTCGTGAATTCCCTTGCAGGAAGTTAACTACCCTACCCTCAGGCAGAGAAAAAAGCTCCAGCTGCTCACAGCTTAAAAAAACCCTCTCTGCTTTCTAAGCAGCCAAAAAAAAGGGGAGGGGAATTGTCCTTTTAAAATCCTACTGGGCTTTTGGTTCAAAACGATCCCACCGTGCTGCCACCATGTCAAGGTTCCTTCCCCACTCTGAACTCTGGGGTACAGATGTGGGGACCCGCATGAAAGACCCCCTAAGCTTATTTTTACCAGCTTAGGTTAAAAACTTCCCCAAGGCACAAATTCCTTCCTTGCCTTAGTATCGCTGCCACCACCAAGTGATTTAAACAAACATTCAGGGAGGGCCACTTGGAGCCCTACCTTCCCCAAATATACCCCCAAGCCCCTAAACTCCCTTTCCTGGGGAGGCTTGAGAATAATATCCTCACCAATTAATACAGGTGAACACAGACCCAAACCCTTGGATCTTAAGAACAATGAAAAATCAATCAGGTTCTTAAAAGAGGAATTTTAATTAAAGAAAAGATTAAAGAATCACCTCTGTAAAATCAGGATGGTAAATACTTTACAGAATAACAAAAGACTCAAAAACACAGAGGATTTCCCCTCTAGGCAAAATTTTAAAGTTACAAAAACAGGGATAAACCTCCCTCTTAGCACAGGGAAAATTCACAAGCTAAAACAAAAAATAATCTAACGCATTTCTTTCTATTACTTACTATTTCTGCAATAGTAGATGCTTAGTTCAGATATGGCTTAGGGAGATGTATTTTCCCTGCCCTGTTTCCTTGCTGACAAAACAGACAAAAAACCTTCCCCCACAGATTTGAAAGTATCTTCTCCCCTTATTGGTCCTTTTGGTAAGATGCCACCCAGGTTATCTGAGCTTCTTAACCCTTTACAGGTAGAAGAGGAATTAATTCTTTACAGGCTCAAGAGGGATTTTATGCTACCCTTAGCTGTATGTTTATGACAAACACTTTTGTCAATAAAACTTTTTTCGGTCAGGGGTGTGAAAAAAAACAAACAAAAGTGCCAGTGTGTTGAATGCTACATGAGCAGGAAATGATTGGTTGGGGTGTGTGGCAGGGCATGGGTGAAACCCCATGAGTGCCCTGTTAAAATGCTGGCTAAGCCCTGCTTTCAGGCAGAAAGGCCAGGGGCAGAAGCTCAAAGCAGCCAGCGGGGAGCCCAGCTGCAGGCCCTAACAAGGGCGGGCTCACTGCAATAGACTGAGCTAAGCAGCGACAGCTGGGCTGAAGGCTGCGAGGGCTATAAAAGCCCTGAACAAAACTCAGTTGGGGGGCTAGCCTGGGAGGGGACAGGAGGCTACAGCTCTGTCTCCTCACCACAGGAAGGGAGCCTCAAGTGCCAAGAGACCCTGGAATGGGTTAAAAAGGGGATAACTATTGGGGGATAAAGGGGACTGCACGGTGGCACTGTAAAATAAAGCACAAGGGTGAAACACCAGAAGAAGATGTGAGAACTCTTATTTTACCAGCCTAAGCACAGGGCGAGAAGGCAGAAACCTGTGTGGACCCTGTGACAGGGTGGTTTGGTGATGTCAGCAGGAGAACTTTCTCCTATAGGCCTAAAGTGGTCATATGGGAGAAAGACCTTACAGCAGGGTATCTTCAGCGGTACAGCTGTGCCACTGTAAGGTCTGTGGTGTAGACATAGCTTCAGTCAATCAAAGGGAGCAGATTATTACGTGCTTCTGCAGAAATGTGAAGAGCCTTGGGTACAGCAAAAGAGCAAAATATTCAAAGTGTAAAAACGTCACCTTAGAAGAAAAAAGTAAAATGAGTCCTTTCAAGAATTCCTAACAGATGTAAGGAGGTCAACGGTCCCGCTCTTTTGTGGAACTTTCCTGGCTTATGCACCACCCCGTTGGAACTGGCCATCAAAAGGATATGAGTCCTTGCTCCCATTCCCTTTACCCAGAGGCCTGCTTCACCTCAAGGTATCTAATTCTTTTTGAACCCTGTTACAGTATTGACTTTCAAAACAGCCTCTGGCAAGGAGTTCCACAGGTGTGCTGTGTGAAGAAATACTTCCTTTTATTTGTTTTAAACATGCTGATAACAAGAAAAAAAGATCAGAACATGCAAAGCACCTTATTTGTATTTCTATTCTCTGTAGGTTCAGTAAAGAATAGAGACAACTGTACAAAATAGAAAGATTTACCAGCATTATATTATATAAAAAACAATAACAATTAAGAAAAGAACATTTAACATATTTCACATCCCATGACCACTTCTTTATACTAAACATGATAATTTTCATTAAAACACAACTTAGAATCAATAACAGATTCATCTCAAGTTTAAGAATACACCCTTACTAGTTCTCTGGGACCTTCTTAAGAGTGGTGGTTCTATTCTCCTGTCCCTGGGTAACACCAGGTCAATTTGAGGGATCTGGCTATTTTTGTCAGATTTGAGTTTGTCCCATTGGTTTCATAGATTCTAGGACTGGAAGGGACCTCGAGCGGTCATCGAGTCCAGTCCCCTGCCCGCATGGCAGGACCAAATACTGTCTAGACCATCCCTGATAGACATTTATCTAACCTACTCTTAAATATCTCCAGAGATGGAGATTCCACAACCTCCCTAGGCAATTTATTCCAGTGTTTAACCACCCTGACAGTTAGGAACTTTTTCCTAATGTCCAACCTAAACCTCCCTTGCTGCAGTTTAAGCCCATTGCTTCTTGTTCTATCCTTAGTCTCCTCTGGACATGTTGCTCTATGCCTCCATGAGCCCTGATGAGATCAAAAGTCCAATGTTTTAGTTGGCCTCACCTTGGGACAGGTAGTTTGTGTTTGTGCTAGGTAAGTGAATTGTGCTTGTCTGTGTGATCAGCTGTATCATTGCTCTGCCTAGTGTAAACAATGGTGCCTATGTAAAATGTTGCATTTTGGCTTCACAAATGCAACCTGAGTATCACAGTCCTCCTAATTTTCGCTGGCCGAATGGCAGTGGCCTCAGAAAAGCAAAGAGGACCTTCTGCATGAGTTTATGCAGAAGTCCCTTGCTGAAAATCAAAAAATTCACGAGTGACCGGGACAGTGAAAGGAGGGTACATGTCAGGAGAGCGCAAATTGATTGCAAGAAACCATGGAGTGGCTCCTAAACATTAGTGAGGGCTGAGCAGACTCGATTCAGGTGCTTCTATCACTGTATATGGAGCAGCTCCATGCTGGCACCCCCTTGCAGTCCTTCTCCCAAAACACTTTCCCTTGTGCCCCTATGTCAGGGGTGGCAAATCTGAGCCTGAGAAGGAGCCAGAATTTACCAGTGTACATTGGCAAAGAGCCATAGTAATACGACAGCAGCCCCCCGCTCCCAGTGCCTCCTATGCACCGGCAGACCCACCGATCAGCTCCTCCCGCTCCCTCCCTGCACCGCCCGATCAGCTGTTTCGTGGCATGCAGGAAGCTCTGGGGGAGAGGGAAAGGAGCGAGGGCACGGCAAGCTCAGGGGAGGGGGCAGAAGGGGTGGAGTGGGGGCAGGGCCTGCAGCAGAGCCAAAGGTTGAGCAGTGAGCACCCCCCGGCACACTGGAAAGTTGGCGCCTGTAGCTCCAGCCCTGGAGTTGGAACCTATACAAGGAGCCGCATATTAACTTCTGAAGAGCTGCAGTTCAGCCTGTATAAAGGGCAGCGCCCATTGCACGGCACTCTAGACAGCATGGCTGCATATGACACCTGTATATACACAAATCTGTAATGACCCAGACCCTTCCACACCACCTCCCTCCACCCTTCCCCCACACTGCACAGATGTGTCATCCCATGTGTGTCTCCATTTTTTTGTAAATATTAATAAATGCATTTTTTTTGTTTGAAAGCGTTCTTTATTGCATTAATTGAAAGCAAGCATAGCGCAGAAAAGCAACAGGCACTGCTAGTCGGTGCATCATATGGAGGAATCACAGACACCTAATAGCACTGGGACCACTGCACTCGCAAACATGACTGGTTTTTAGCAACGAATTTCTGCATCAAGGCAATTCTGATCCTCACGGCCCTGCACTGGGCCCCTCTAATAGTCCTGTTCTCTGGCTATTCAAATTCAGCCTCCAAGCGCTGAGCCTCAGCGGTCTATGCCTGAGTGAGCTGCTGTCAAGGCTCCCCATGTATGGCTTCATGAGCCACGGCATCAAGGGGTAGGCGGGATCTCCCAGGATCACAATGGGCATTTCGACTTCCCCTACAGTGATCTTCTTCTCCGGGAGAAAAGGCTCAGCTTGCAGCTTCCTGACCAGGCCTGTGTTCCGAAAGATTTGTGTGTCGTGCATCTTTCTGGACCAGCTTGCGTTAATGTCCATGAAACACCCACATTGATCCACAAGCGCCTGGAGAAACATCGAGAAATACCCCTTCCTATTAATGTACTCAGAGGCTAGATGGTCTGGTGCCAGAATTGGAATATGCGTGCCATCTATCGCCTCTCCACAGTTAGGGAACCCATCTGTTCAAAGCCATTCACAATGTCACACACGTTGCCCACAGTCAAGTTTTTTTTTTCTGAGCAGGATGGGATTAATGTCCCTGCAAACTTGCAACAACATGAGTCCAACGATCGACTTCCGCACTCCGAATTGGTTAGCTACCGATCAGTAGCTCTCTGGAGTAGCTAGCTTCCACAGTGCGATCACCATGCACTTCTCCATCATCAGGGCAGCTCTCATTCTCATGTGCTTGCACCACAGGGTGGGGGCCAGCTCATCACAGTCCAATGCAAGTGCTTTTTTTCATACAAAAGTTCTGCAGCCACTGATCATCATCCCAGACTTGCATGGTGATATAGTCTTCATTAATGATCTGGAGGATGGCATGGATTGCACCCTCTGCAAGTTTGCAGATGGCACTAAACTGGGAGGAGTGGTAGATACGCTGGAGGGTAGGGATAGCATACAGAGGAACCTAGACAAATTAGAGGATTGGGCCAAAAGTAATCTGATGAGGTTCAACAAGGACAAGTGCAGAGTCCTGCACTTAGGATGGAACAATCTCATGTACTGCTACAGACTAGGGACTGAATGGCTAGGCAGCAGTTCTGCAGAAAAGGACCTAGGGGTTACAGTGGATGAGAAGCTGGATATGAGTCAACAGTGTGCCCTTGTTGCCAAGAAGGCTAATGTCACTTTGGTCTGTATAAGTAGGAGCTTGCCAGCAGATTGAGGGACGTGATCATTCCCCTCTCTTCGGCATTTGTGAGGCCTCATCTGGAGTACTGTGTCCAGTTTTCGGCCCCACACTGCAAGAAGGATGTGGAAAAATTGGAAAGAGTCCAGTGGAGGGCAGCAAAAATGATTAGGGGTCTGGAGCACATGATTTATGAGGAGAGGCTGAGGGAACTGGGATTGTTTACTCTGCAGAAGAGAAGAATGAGGGGGGATTTGATAGCTGCTTTCAACTACCTGAAAGGGGGTTCCAAAGAGGATGGATCTAGACTGTTCTCAGTGGTGGCAGATGACAGAACAAGGAGCAATGGTCTCAAGTTGCAGTGGGGAAGGTTTAGGTTGGATATTAGGAAAAGCTTTTTCACTAGGAGGGTGATAAAGCACTGGAATGGGTTATCTAGGGAGGTGGTGGAAAACCTCCTTCATCAACAGTTCAGGATCTGTTCCCGAAGACTGAAAAGATGGACAGAGTGTGCAGTACAAAAACTGTTGAAAGATGGCGCCAAATGCGGATGGAAGGAAAAGGACTGCTGGGATGCGAACCGATATATGACGGGGCATTGGGACAGGACCCAGGTTGCCCCATGACCCCCAGCCCCCTTCCCACAAACCTTGGCGGCTGAAGGGGAAGGAGATGCTCTTTGAGATAGCTGCCCAGAGTGAACCTCTCTGAATGCCGCTGCAAGTGCCGCAAGTGTGGCCATGCCATTGCGCTGGCAGCTCACAGTGTGAACACACAGCAGCTCTGTCCCTGCAGCGCTCTCTGAGGGGGATTAACTCCCAGATTGTTACATCTGCAAGTGTGGACATAGCCTAAGTCTGTTCCATTTTGAAAACCCTTCAATGAAGGGTGCTCCACAGTATGATGATAGAGAGATGTATTGATCACTGATACCATAGCGACAGCCCCATATGGCCTTAGAAAGTGCTCATGTCTCCCTTCAGTCATCTTTCTCCAGATCTGCCTGCTCCTATCTATCCATCCATCCTGGGCATTTACAGGGTACCAAAGCCTATGGAGAGCCAGACATTATCTCTTATTTTCTTTCTAATCAACTCTATTTTATAAATATACACAAATACACAAAACAGCCAATTCCTCCCTGACTCAGCACAGAGCCCAGGAGTTCTCATCTCCCTTTGGGAAGGTTCCTTAATTACTGTTTACTCCTAAAGCTGGATAATTAGCACAGAAGTGGAGACATGCTTGTGTCCAGCCTGTTTACATTCAGGCTGAGCGAACCCCCCTGGGAATACACAGAGCTACATTATAAACTGTGCACACCCCTGTGTCGGCTCTTGGCGTGCGATACTGCTGCAGATGCTGGGGTGAGAGAGGTGTGGGACACGGCTACCTGAGGGGGATTGCCAGGAAGGACACTTCCGTCTCAGAATTTACAGGTACCCATCTCTTGCTGAGGAGCTCCCCTGATCTCAAACCCTGTGTAACGTGGGTGTGGAGGGATAGAGAGTAAGTCTGTGATCCTTTCTCCTCTGCACAGCCATGACACATCCCAGGGCTCTTGCCATAATTGATGAGTTTGCCAAAGAATCACTGGTCAAAATATCACTGATTTCTGTGCATCGCTGCTCATCCCGCCTGATGGCCTCCAGCCCCAGGGTGGTGCATTTCAGTGGCACAGTGAATCCTTCAGGATGAAAGATGTTAGTAGATGTGCAATACCAGGGCAAATTCTTAGATCACGGCCTGTACTTCACTCAGGCCCCAGTGAGGCAAAACTCTCCTTTGAGCAACAACATCAGGAGCCAGCTGTGTGCTTATAGAATATCAGGGGTGGAAGGGACCTCAGGAGGTATCTAGTCCAACCACCTGCTCAAAGGAGGACCAATCCCCAGACAGATTTTTGCCCCAAATGGACCCTTCAAGGCTTGAACTTATAACCCTGGGTTTAGCAGGCTAATGTTCAAACCACTGAGCTATCCCTCGTGCCAGACATACACACTGTCACCCTCTCCTCTTGCATTTCAGGAATATGTCTGTTAATGGGGCAGGGGGACAGGGGCTGTTACTTGACTTTTATCTGCTGGAAAGATTAGAGGTACAAGGGCTCCTCACTAGAACAATATTTCAACATGGGTAACACATACTTTCTCCTAGCTTCATTCGACAAGTCAGCTGAACTGTTATGCCTGAAACTTTCAAAAAACAATTCAGCTCGGTCCTTTTTTGTTTTCAGATCATTCAAGATCTCCTGGTTAAGTCATTGTCGTTTCTTGCCATGCTTCCTATCTTTCCTACGCAGTGGGATAGTTTGCTCCTGTGCCCTTAATAATGTCTCTGAAAAACTGCCAGCTGTCTTCTATTATTTTTCCCCTTAGATTTGCTTCCCATGAGATCTTACCTACCAGCTTCCTGAGTTTGCTAAAATCTGCCTTCTTAAAATCCATTTTCTTTATTTTGCTGTTTTCCCTCCTACCATTCCTTACAATCATGAACTCTATCATTTCATGATCACTTTCCCCCAAACTGCCTTCCACTTTCAAATTCTCAACTAGTTCCTCCTCCTTTGTCAAAATCAAGTCTAGAACAGCCTCTCTCCTAGTAGCTTACTCCAGCTTCTGGAACAAAAAAATGTCTCCAATACATTCCAAGAACTTGTTGGATGATCTGTGCCCTGGTGTAGAGAACATGAGATTAATTCTTCCATCGACCTAGCTACCACCTCTCGGGGATTACCTATGCTGAGGGGAGAACCCTTCCATCTGTGTAAGTAGTGTCTATAGTGAAGTGCTATGGCAGTAACTCTATAGCATTTTAAGTGTAAACAACCCGTCAAGCAGATCTTCCAGAAAAAAATCTGAATCTCCCAACATGGGGAATTGGAGAATCCAACACTTCCCTTCTCAGTATGTCCCAATGCGTAATCACCCTCAGAGCTAAATATTTGGCACTAATTTGTAGCTTTAATTTGCCTGGCTTCAACTTCCAGCCCTTCGGTCTTGCCTTTCTCTGGTAGATTACAGAGCCCATTATTACCCATGGTTCTCTCCACATGAAAGTCTCCTCTTGATCATCTCTTTGATAAATTAAAGAGATATACACCTTCAAGTCTAAGGTCCGGCTTTTTCTCTATCCTCCAATCATTTTTGTGTTTCTTTTCTGCCCCCTCTCCAAGTGGCTCTTTTGTGGCCCTTTTCTGCCCCCTCTTTCAACATATTTTTTATCAAATGTTGACCCCAGAACTGGATGCAGTTTGTTTCCCCAATTCCATGTGCAGAGGTAAAATCCTTCCCCTGCTCCAACTCACCTCCCCTATTTATCCATCCGAGGATCACATCGTCCCTTTATGCTACAGCATCACACCGGGAGCTCACGATGAGTTGGTTGTCCACAATGACCCCTAAATCCTTTTCAGTGTCCTTGCATTCCATAATACACTGCTGTAGTCTTTGAGTCCTGCCTGCATTCCCTGTTCCGAGAGGATAATTTTGCATTTGACTGTATTAAAAGAGTTTGTTTCCATGGGCCCCTCTTACCAATGCTCCATATCAATCGGTATGCCTGCCCTGGGCTCCTCATTTTATCCACTTTGCCAATCTTTGTGTCATCCACAAATTTTCTCTGCAATGATTTTCTATTTCCTTCCAGATCAGTGATTAAAATATTGACTAGAATCAGGGCTAGAACTGATCCCTACAGAACCCCACTACAAACAGCCCCATTTACTAACGAAGGCCTATTGACTACAGCTTTCTGAGATTCATCAGTTAGCCAGTTTCCAGGACATTTTACATGCTCTCTACTGATATTTTAGGGTGTTCATTTTTTAACTCAGTATTTTCCACTACTGAATCAAATGCCTCTGAGAAATCAAGGTGTGCTGCATCTGCGTGGTTCCCTTGATCAACCAATGTATACCCTTTATCAACCAATGTGTACTCTCATAAAAGGATGAAATCAGGTTTATTTGACAAGGCCTGTTTTGCATAAACCTTGTTGGTGACAGGCACAACTTACCCTTCTAGACTTTTTTTGAACTAATCCCATACCAGCTTTCCCATTGTTTCTTAACCTTGTCAATTCTTTTATAAAAAAAACTTTCCCTTTATTTTTTAATACTTTACATTTAACAAAGGAATTGACATAAAACTTTTCTAGGATTTCTCTTGTTGTTAACATACTTAATAACCTCCTTTTTTTGATCCAGAGCCCTGCCAAACATGGAGTTTTCCCTGATGTCTTAACGTACCTTATCAACTTTCATAACTTCGGATTTCTATTCTTGGCTAGCTATTTTACATTTTTCCTATTTTTTGCATATTGCTTCACCACCCCAATTTCTGCCTTCACTTTGCCACTGAAATGGGTTTTTACCCAAAGTTGTTCACTTTGTTAACTATGGAATCATGATTTTTCCACTATCTAATAAACTGTTATCAAAGAACTACCTATTTTCATTCATATTTTTTCTGTCTACATTTTTCCTCCCAATCAGTTTTGCTGACAATTTTACTGAGCTTTGGGGAATTAGTCCTCTTGGAGTTCTAAGTGTCTATAAATAGTACTGAATGAGAACTGGCCATTTGAATGTAATTCAGTTTCATTTTTTATTTTCCTCTCCTATATCATATGCTCCCTTCTTTGTCTCTTGTGTAAACTAAAGAGTCCCAGACTTTTCTTTATATTTGCATATGGCAGCCTCCCCCATTCTCAGAGCCTGTCTTGGAAATCCCTTTTATATGTGCTATATCCTTAATCGATACTCGGTGACCAAAACTGAACACATATCCTGAACATGTTATTCTCCATCCCATATCTTAGTGATCTGAACATTGCTTTTGTTTTGTCCACTGCTGCGAATGAGCAGGTGTTTCTCTTCAGCTGCTATCAATGGCGCACAGGTCTTTTCCATGAGGTATGTTCTAGTTGGGATGTTTCTCCCAGCACATGTTTTTTTTCCACTCTCAGATTTCAGGCAACTGGATCAATGGAAAACTCCCTATTGAATTGACTCCCTATCCTGGCTTCCATTGCATTAAGGAATAATGATTGATAACCAGTATCCACACTTGTGTCTCCTGCTGGGGCCTCTTAAGGTTCCCCCACCACAATATGTAGGAATTATTAACACAGGGAGCACCACAAAATATGGAATTGGATTTAGTAGGGTCGTTGTTCATAGTTATTGTCTCTGATTTGTGAACATGTAATTTTTCAGTGTGTGAAGAGTGATCAGACTCCTTCTCCCATGAGAACAGTCTCCACTAATGCATGTAGTGTCTCATATTAACATTGTCTTTCCATTCAGGCATTTCAACTGCGACCATCACCCGAGATCCTGGGAACACACAGAAAGTCAGGGGAACGTAAGGTACATGCAGGAGACACCCTTATGGCTCAGAGTTGGACACCTTCTCCCCTACTCCATGTCAGATTCCAACACAACCGACTTCAGCAACCCCTCCACCTTCATCCTACTTGGTATTCCCGGCCTAGAGGCAGCCCATGTCTGGATCTCCATTCCCTTCTGTGCTATGTACGCCATAGCCGTGTTGGGGAACTTCACCATCCTGGTCCTTGTGAAGATGGAGCCGAGCCTCCAGGGGGCCATGTTCTATTTCCTCTGTATGCTGGCCATCACCGACCTGGTCGTGTCCACATCCACCCTACCAAAAATGCTGAGCATCTTCTGGTTCAATTCCAGGGAGATCAGTTTCAGTGCCTGCCTCACCCAGATGTACTTTGTTTCTTCCTTCTCAACGATGGAGTCTGGAATCCTAGTGGCCATGGCTTTTGATCGCTACGTAGCCATCTGCAATCCTCTGAGATATTCCACGACCTTGACAAACTCTGTTGTGGCCAAGATAGGCTTGGCCGTGGTGCTGCGCAGTGGCATATTCACATTACCCTATCCCTTCCTGGCGAGGCAGTGGCCGTATTGTAGAACCAACATCATCCCCTTCTCCTATTGTGGGCATATAGCTGTGGTGAACCTGGCCTGCGCTGACATCCGCATCAGTAGTTACTATGGCCTGTTTAATCTTTTCTCTCTGATCGGAATGGATGTGTTTTTTATTGCCGTGTCCTATACTCTGATCCTCAGGGCCATCTTCCGCCTCCCCACAAAGGATGCCCGGCTCAAAACTTTTGGGACCTGCATCTCTCATCTTTCTGCCATCTTAGTTTTGTACATCCCAGATTTCTTCTCGTCTCTCACGCAGCGATTTGGCCAGAATGTGCCACTGCATTTGCATGTTCTCATTGCCACTATGTACCTGCTGATGCCCCCCATGCTACACCCCATCATTTACGGGGTGAGGACCAAACAGATCTGGGGAAGGCTGCTCCAGCTCTTTACTCATAAAGAGAACTAATTTTTTTCTCCTTGTGCTCTGGCTCTCAGATTGAGCTCTGTGCAGAGCTGGCTGGTCCATGGTGCTGGGGCCTCTTCCCTGAATCACTTACTGGACAGTCACAGTAAGATTAAACCCTTTCCTGTCCTTTCTGTGCTGTGTCACTGTGATGAACTGGGGAATCAGTCTATGTACACTACACTGGGTTGCCACCTTTCTAATTGCTGGTAGCTGGATCCCTGAAATTACAATCTTGCCCCATCTCTTCTGTCAAGCCTCAACCCTGCTGTGTGTCTTCTCCCCAAGGCCCTGCCCCTGTCATTTGCTCCTGTCTTCCCCTCCCCTTGTCAGCTGCAACCCAGTCATCTCTGAAACCAATATGTTCTCACATCTTATGGCAAGTCACTTAAGGGGCACTGGTTTGTGTTAACATTTTAATGTTTATTCTCAATTTGTTACTAGCTCTGTGGAGATAGAGACCCCGTCAGGACTCTTGGGATCTATCTCAGCTCTGGGAGGGGAGGCAGATACATCTGGGGTCTAAATAAGAAAATCAGAATGGCCATACTAGGTAAAACCAATGGTCCATGTAGCCCAGTAGCCTGTCTTCTGACAGTGCCCAGTGCCAGGTGCTTCAGAGGGGATGAACAGAACATGGCAATCCTCATCTGATTCATGTGGAGCAGCTTGGCAGAAGGGAGCAGAAGCCCTGAGCCCAGGCTGCCTCCGCTTCAGCTTGCAGGAGTTCATTCCTCCAGCCCCAGAAAGAGTCGCTGGGGGAGGGGAAGAGCCCAGATCACTCCGTACGGAGCAGAAGAAGAATCCCTCAGCTCAGGTTGCCATGAGCCTTTGCCGCAGGCACAGAGCAGAGGCAGGATCTGGGGAGGGAGGGGATAGTGAAGCCCTACTCATTTTTGTCCTCTCCATATTCCATACCGCTGCCACCCAGGGGCTGTCTCATTTCCCCCGTCCTTGGGCGAACCTCAGGGGGCTTTTTTTGTCTCCCCTTCCTCATGCTTTAGGGGCTTCTCTCTTCCCTACACCTCCCTTACCCTTTCTGGAGGTAGAGACGGGTTGCACAGCACCATCGGTCCAGACGCAGCACCAGTAGTCTTCTCCCTCTTTGCCCATATCTGTTGGCCACAGGGTCGTAACAGGGGCCCAGCCAGAGGATCGTCATGGATCCACTGCCCCATCCCCCACTGTGCTGTGGGATGAGCTTCACCATTTTCTGGTGGACACCTGTTATTGCAAGGGTAAAGTGAACCTCCCTCTCCAGCGTTGGGGAGACTTCCATCTTGTCCTCTTAGCCACAAGGACTGTTTTGGAGGAGTGGAGGGGAACCGGGAGGTAGAACATCCTGATCTACCTGTGGGCCTGCAACTTCTGTGACAAACCTTTCAGGTTGCTCAGAGATTGTTGCAAGGCCGGTTGGGGATCCTCCTGCCTGTGACGATCCTCCTCAGCCCTCAGAATGAAGTGAAAAACCTTTTCAACGTTGAACACCAGAGGCTCTAGGGTGGGTCTCCACAGTTGCCAGGTGCTCTCCTTCCTTTGTGACCTAGTTTAGTTTGTGGTTTGCCTGCAGGAAACCCACATGGATCCAGCCGCCGAGACTAGTTTGAGGCTGGAGTTGGGGGATCGGGTATATTATAGACACCTCAGCGCTCATTCGGCTGGGGTGGCCTCCCTGTTCTCCCCTGACCTAGAGCCTGAGATGCTGGGAGTTGAAGAGGTCATACCAGGTCGCCTGCTGCACCTCCAGGCCTGTTTGGAGGGGCTGACGTTGAAGCTGTTCAATGTCTACCCACCGAATGCAGACCCGGAGTGGGTGTGTTTCTATCAAGAGGCGTCTGCCGTCCTCGGCACATTGGATCCTCACTAATGCCTGGTCCTGGGTGGGGATTTTAATATCATCTTTGAGGATCAGAATTGCTCAGGGATCAAGAGCAGCCAGACTGCTGCAGGCATCCTCAGAGAGATCATCAATCATCACTCCCTGGTGGATGTCTGGCGCAACCAACACCCGGATGACAATTTCTCCTTTACCTATATCCAGCTGGAGGTCGATCGGTTGCACCACTCCTGGTTGGACGGCATGTATGTATTTTGTTTCCATCTTGCCTCAGCCTATTCCTCCAGCATTCGGCCGGCCCAGTTCTCAGCCCATAATTTAGTGGCCATGATGGCCTATTTCATCTTGGAGCTCATCTGGGGCTCTTCACACTTCAGATCCCCCCGTGCATAATCCAGCAGGTGTGGCCACCTTATTCTCTACTGCTCGGGTTTTCCTTGAACGCATCCTACAAGAGGGTGCTCCCCATCAATGCATCACCCCAGGACCTGGAATTCTTGATTGGGCTCCTGTCCCATGAGTCCCCCTGATGTCCTCCCTTTCATGACCCGAGCAGGCTGCACACCCTTCAGCCGGTTCATTTGTGAATTCCTCCAAGGGAACAATTTTACATGCTTATGCTCCACATGCTTCACTTCCTCAGATGCCCTGATACCAAGTGGGGGGATATGCTACCAGCTTTGGAGGGTGAGGAATCCTGGTGGGCCAGAAAGTACTCCATCCTGGCCCCATTGCCCACCAGGGCTATTATTTGGTGGCTCCTTCATGGACCATGAGCACGGGCATGTACCTGGCCCAGTTCCCCCCCATTCCAGATGCCTGCCCATTTTGCAGCATGAGGCAGACCGTGGCGCATGCCTATCTACAATGCACAAGGTTGCAGACCCTATTCCTACTCCTCCACAACTTCAACAGGAGGTTCTGGCTGCACTTTTCCCCACACCTTTTCATATATGCTCCCTGCTTTAGCTCAACATACAGGATGTGGCCTGCAGGTCCCTTGTGTTACAGGTGAAATATATTCTAATATAAATCTTTAAACTTATGAATAAAACAAATAATCAAACCCATAAGGAAATAAGAAACTTATAAGAAAAGCTATGTAGGGAAGCAAGTAGGCTAGACTATAGGCTGCCACAGCTGCAGGCTGCTAGTTGGTAATGGCCAAGGACTTAGAAATGACAGGAAGAGGGAGGCACGTATGTGTGTGTGGGGGGGAGGGAGGGGTGAGTTACAAAGGAAAGAGAGAGATGGATGCACCAGGAGAGAGAGAGAGAGATGGGACAAAACCCACTAGAACAGGGACTCCTTGTCTCTGCCGTTCTGGGGAGCACTTTCCAAGGGAGACACAAACTCTCTCCCTGACCCCAAACAGGCACTGTGTGTTCCACAAACATTTCCTTCAGGGAAGCCCAGATGGATCAGTTCTGGAACGAGAGCACTTGGGGATACACAGACAGCAGAGGAGCCACATTTGGATGAAGAAAATATCTTGTGGCACCTCCCTGGCCAGGCCCTCTCCCCTTCCACACCTGTGTAGCAGCTCCAGGTTTGCTGTCACAGCTCCACTCAAGCTTGTGCAGCTGGACACTCACCAGCCGAGCATGTTTGTGGCCCAAAAACAAGACCCATGTGATTTTGAGTCACAGCACTGTTCAGGCCCTGCCTCTGGCTCTGGGTTTCTGGGCCCACTCTCGCAGTGCAGCTTCTGTTCTAGTGCCTCCCTCTGGGATTAGAAACCTGCATGCCAAGCACCAAGGCCCTGAAGCTAGCTTTGGCTCGGCTCCCCCAGACTCTTCAATTGCTTCATCATACCATTGCCAGAGCTCCCCCTTGGGAGCACTCTGTTTCCAGTTTCTCCTTTTCGGGTCACATGATCGCTAAACCAAACAGCCCCAGGCCTTGCAAAAGTGGTAGTGTGACACACAAAAGAGTTAAGCAACTTGCAGGCTATTGACCCAGATTCACCCTTTAGAGAGAGAGTAGAAAAATATGTAAATGGTAATTTGGACCATTCCATCTTAGATAGGCTACAGCTTTGAAATGTAGACTTGTATTATTAAAGAACTGATAGAAATTAGATGCATCCGAAGAGGTGGGTTGTAGCCCACGAAAGCTTATGCTCTAATAAATTTGTTAGTCTCTAAGGTGCCACAAGTACTCCTGTTCTTTTTGCGGATACAGACTAACACGGCTGCTACTCTGAAACCTGATAGAAGTTAGTGACTTTAGTAGTCTACGTTTAACGACAGCTTGTTAGAGGTTAACAATGTAACCAAATGATTCCTGTCCAGAGCTGTATTCAGTTAATTCATAGGTGAAAAGGAAATAATATTAGAAGGAACTTGGGTGCAATAATATCATTTTCTGTACGTCTCTTTAAAGTTTCTGGTGAACTCTCTATAAACTGCTTAATAGATAATAACCTTACGTTAATCCAACTCTGAAGCCAGCCATCTCTCCTATTAAACTGACTTAAAAATTCTAATCATGTGTCTGTGTATAATTATCTTTTAACCAATACTCTCTCTTTTCAAATAAATCTTAGTTTAGTTAATAAGAATTGGCTCTAAGTGAGTATTTGGGTAATATCTGAAACATTCATTCACCTGGAAGGTGATGTGTAGAATCCTTTGGTATTGGTAGAACTTTATTATATGATGAACAAGATTTTCAATAATCATCATCATACTTGACTTGGCTGTATGGGTGGAAGCCCAAGCCTATTTTGCTTTAAGGTAGGGGTCTCAAACACGCAGCCCACGGGCCGCATGCAACCCAAAGAGTTATTTCCTGCAGCCCACCATAGGTGCCAACTCCACTGGCAGCCAAGCTCCCCTCCCCCTGCCCCACTGCCTGGCCTCCGAGCTCGCCACTTCCCCACTCCTCCACCTACCTGCCACACTTCCCGCTACCAAACAGCTTTCCGGCGGCGCTTAGGATTTCCCAGGAAGGAGGGGGAAGGAGCGGGGATGCGACACGCTCAGGGAAGAAGGCGGAGAAGAGGGGGGATGGGGCGGGGATTTGGGGAAAGGATTGGAATAGGGGCACCCAGGGGGCAGAGTTGGGGTGAGGACTTTGGGGAAAGACTGGGAATGGGGGCAGGGAAGGCGTGGGAAGAGGTGGGGCAGAGGTGGGGCCTCATGGAAGGGGTGGTGTGGGGGTTAGGCCAGGGGCAGAGCGGGGGGCTTTTGTATCTTTGTATGAAAAGGTAGCAGTGATGCGGCCCTTGCGCCAATGTACTAGTCCTCTTGTGGCCCTCGTGGTGATTTGAGTTTGAGATTCCTGCTTTAAGGGAACTGTGTAAAGCATTATGAAAGCTGTTTTGTTGCTGCCTTGGTAAATCCAAGTATTAGAAACAATCACCCGTTTTGAGGATTGTTAGCCCCTTTCTTTGCAGTTTGCCCTAATTGAGCAATCTCAGAGTGGGCCCCCCTAGAACACCATTCACAGGTTTCTAAAACAATTCCTCTACTTTAGACAGCAGAAGAGATACCCAGATCCATGTAAACACAACACAACACAACTTCTGCACACCATTTCCTTCCTCAGTGAATTTAAGAATGGCCATGTTGGGTTAGACCAAAGGTCCATCTAGCCCAGTATCCTGTCTACCGACAGTGGCCAATGTCAGATGCTTCAGAGGGAATTAACAGAACAGATAATTATCAAGTGATCCATTCTCCATCACCCTTTCCAAGCTTCCAGCAAACAGAGGCAAGGGACATCATCCCTGCCCATCCTGGCTAATAGTCATTGATGGACCTATCCTCCATTAATTCATCTAGTTCTTTTTGAAAGCTGTAATAGTCTTGGCCTTCACAACATCCTCTGGCAAAGAGCTTCACAGGTTGACTGTGTGTTGTGTGAAGAAATCCTTCCTTTCGTTTGTTTAAACCACTGCCAATTAATTTCACTGGGTGACCCCTAGTTTTTGTGTTATGAGAAGAAGTAAATAACACTTCCTTATTTAAGTTCTCCACACCATTCATGATTTTATAGACCTCTCTCATATCCCCTCCCTTAGTCACCCCTTTCCCAAGTTGAAATGAACCATTCTTATTAATCTCTGCTCATGTGGAAGCTGTTCCATACCCGTAATCATTCTTGTTGCCCTTTTCCATAACTTTTTTTCAATTCCAACATATCTTTTTGAGATGGGACGACCAGATCTGCAGGCAGCAGTTTAGGTGTGGGCGTACCATGGATTTATATAGAGGCAATATGATATCTTCAGTCTTATTATCTTTCCTTTTCTAACTGATTCCCTGCTGCATATTGAATGGATGTTTTTGGAGAACTATCCATAATGACACCCAGCTCTCTTTCTTGAGTGGTAACAGCTAATTTAGACCCCATCATTTTATACGTACAATTGGGATATTTTTTTCCAATAACCATTACTTTGTCCATACATCCCTGGAGCGTACTTTGTCCCTCCTGCAATTCATGGCTTCTCCTGCATCTGGAATCTGTCTTTCTGCTGCAGCCATAGCCCTGCAACTCAAGAGTCCCCTTTGCCACCCTTGTGCCTCTCTCCTGCCCCATCTTCTCCTGACTCATCCAGTCTCTCTGGTTTTGAAGGGCTGAACAACACTTCCTCTCTTTGATCCCTCTTCTGGGGAGCTTCCATTACTTCCACGCCCAACCCTCAACAGAGAAGCTGGAAGAAACTGGTTTAATCTAGAATGCAGTTACTCCCTTCTTCTGTCCAGCTGAGAACTTGTTAGGGCTGATAGTCTTTAAAGGCAAAACTATTTATAGATAGATGCCTCCGCCCCAAACTCCTGCCTCTGAGCACAAGGCCTATGAGCAAAGAGTACAGGAGAAAACAAACAGGTCATACAATCACAAGTGCTGAAATAGGGTTAAAATATCTCATCAATGTGCAATGGCAAACAAAAAATCTAAGAGAATGTTTGGAATCACTAAGAAGGGATAGATAATAAAACAGAAAATATCATATTGCCTCTATATAAACACCAGGTACATCCACGTATTGATTACTGTGTGCAGATCTGGTCGTCCCATCTCAAAAAAGATAGATTGGAATTGGAAAAGGCACATAGAAAGGCAACAGAAATGATTAGGGGTATGGAACAGCTTCTATATGAGGAGAGATTAATAATCTGGGACTTTTCAGCTTTGAAAAGTGATGTGAAGGTGGGATATGAGGTCTGTAAAATCATGCATGGTGTGGAAAAAAATCAATAAGGAAACATTATTTACTCCTTCACATTACTGAAGAACTGGGGGTCATCCAATGAAATTAATAGGCAGCAGTTTTGAAAGAAAAAAAAATATTTCTTCACAGTCAACCTGTGCAACTCTGGGCCAGAGGATGTTGTGAAGGCCAAGACTGTATCAGAGTTCCAATAAAAACTAGATAAGTTTATGGAGCATGGGTCAATCAATGGCTATTAGCCTGGATGGGCAGGGATGGTGTCCCTAGCATTTGTTTGCCAGAATCTGGGTGTGGGTGACATGAATCACTTGATGCTTTCTATGCTCTGTTCATTCCCTCTGAGGCACATGGTATTGGCCATTCTCGGCAAACAGGATACTGGGCTAGATGGATCATTGGTCTTACCCACTACGGGCATTCCGATGTTCTTATGTAGTCCCAAGATGTATCTGCCCCGCATTGGAACCCACTCCCCTTCCAGAGCTGACATAGAACCCAGGAGTCCTCACAGGGTCCCTCTCTCCATGGAGTTAGTAACAAAGTAAGAATATACATTAAAATTTTATACCTAACCAGTGTCCTTTAAGTGATTTGACACAGGATTTCAGGACATGTTAGAATTAGAGCTGAGGGGGTCGCATCTTTAATTAATTTTCTTTCTTTTCTGTAGGATTTAGATACAGTGCTTCTGCCAAAGCACTAGAGTTTTTAATAATCTAAGTAGTCCCTTGTCTCACGGTTAAAGTTGCCACCCCTATCAAAAACTGGGGGCTATCCAGTTTATTGCACTGAGTGCAGCACATATGATTACCTGCCCTGTGGGGGGGTGGCGTATGTGTGCATTTGGTGCAAGGAGCTCCTGGCCCTCAGTGTCCGTGTACGAGCTTTGGAGGCCACGGTGGCAGAACTGGAGGAGCTAAGGGAGGTAGAGAGGTATGTTGATGAGGCTTTCCGGGCCACTGAAGAATTGTCCCACCTCTGGTCAGACAGCCCCTGCACTGTTGAGGAGGATTAAAGGCCCAGGGAAGTAGAGCAGTCAATGGGAGCAGAGGGAAACCTTCTCATAGTTGGGACCCTCCTTCCAGATGGTGTTGGGGTATCCTCTCGCACTGAGAGTACCTCTCTGGGGGAGGGAACTCCAGTTACTAGGAAAAGGCAGGTGTTAGTAATGGGAGATTCGATCTTTAGAAACATAGATAGCTGGTTTTGTGATGACCAGGAGAACTGTATGGTGACTTGCCTGCCTGGTGCGAAGGTTGTGGATCTCTCGAGGCAACTGGCTAGACTTATGTGTAGTGCTAGGGAGGAGCCGGTGGTCGTGGTACATGTAGGTACCAATGACATAGGGAAGGGTAGGAGAGATGTCCTGGAGGCCAAATTTAGGCTGCTAAGGAAGAGACTGAAATTCAGGACCTCTATGGTGGCATTCTCAGAAATGCTCCCAGTTCCACGTGCAGGGCCAGGTAGGCAGGCAGAGCTTCAGAGTCTCAATGCGTGGATGAGAGAATGGTGTAGAGAGGATGGGTTTAGATTCATTAGGAATTGGTGAAACTTTTGGGGTAGTGGGAGCCTATAGAGAAGGTATGGGCTCCACCTAAACCAAAGGGGAACCAGACTGCTGGCACTTAACATTAAAAAGGTTGTAGAGCAGTTTTTAAACTAGGAGATGGGGGAAAGCCGACTGCTGCAGAGGAGCATGTGGATCGGACAGAGACTTATCTTAGGGGAGAGTCTATTGATAGAGAAATTCCCGCCACTGACTAAGCTGCATCCATTGTCACGTGCATACATGTCTTAGTATCCGCATAGAGTCTGCCAGAGGCTATTACCGTGCTTTGTTGACAATAAACCTGGCCTGGTGCCTTTGTCTCTTAATGGATCTTGTGGTCATTGGGCGGTTCGCTCAAGGTCTGCAATGGTAGCCGTCTGCGCATGGCTGGGGCGGCACACAGAGGGAACACACATGCAGCCAAACATCGGTCAACATCTCACCAAATCCAGGAGTCCTGACTTCCCTGCCATAACCATAGTCACTCTCTGTCACACCAAGGGGGAAATGGCTTCCTTCTCTGGAAGAGGCTTTTCGTTGGATGGGATTCAGAGGAAAGACTGGAAGAGGGATTAGCACTCCTATCCCTGCAGCGCTCTCTGAGGGGGGTTATCTCCTGTATCATTACATCTGCAAGTGTGGACATAGCCTAAGTCTGTTCCCCTGAGGCAACCCCGGTGACTGTGATGCGTTGGCAGGTTTCTGGAAGTGGAAGGGGAGTCCCAGAGTTCACACCTCACAGGAGCGGGGAGCTCACAAAGTCCAGCTAGTTCTGAAAACCTAAGATCCACCTTGACAGGATGTCAATGGATAAAGGCTGCCTCTCCCACCCGTTCCTCTGCATCCCACCCAATGTACAGTACCTGAAAGACCGGGAGTCCATTTCCCTCTTGGTGTGATGGAGAGACTGTGATTACAGCAGGGAAATAAAGACTCCTGGGTTGTGTCTGTCATCATGTCTCCTATTCTGTGTGTGACCTTCACCAGCCCATATCTCCCCGTGCCTCAGTTTACCTATGTGTATACTGGGGATATTTTCATAATGACTTTCATTTGCTAGCCATTTTGAAGATCCTTCACTGAAGGGTGCTGCACAGTATGATGATAGTGAGAAGATTTAGTGCTCATGTCTCCCCTCAGTCATCTTTCTCCAGATCTGTCTGTTTCCTATCTACCTATTCATCCTAGGCATTTACAGGGTACCAGAGCCTGTGGAAATCTAGGCATTAATCTTTTTTTTTCTTTCTAATCAACTATAATTTATAAATATACACAAATACTCAGCGCAGACAATTCCTCTCTGACTCAGCACAGAGCCCCAGAGTTCTCATCTCCCTTTGGGAAGGTTCCTTAATTACTGTTTACTCCCAAAGCTGGATAATTAGCACAGAAGTGGAGACATGCGTGTCTACAGACTGTTTACATTCAGATGCTCTCTTCTCCTGTAGAGGCTGAGCGAACCCCACTGGTATTACACAGAGCTATATTATAAACTGCACACCCTCTCCAGCCCCAAGGTGGCTGCATTTCAGTGGCACAGTGAATCCTTCAGGATGAAAGGTGTTAGTACATGTGCAATACCAGGCATATCCCTTTCTCACTGTGATGCTGAGTCAAGTCACAAACCTCTTGCAGCCATCCATAGGCAGGGACACACCCAGCTGAGTTACATGAATAATCTCCCAGCCACCCTAACAACAGATAGGCTCCAGGAAATTCCCCCCAGTGCCCCAGCCTTCCACCCCAGAGCTGCACCGTCCTGCTCTGGTCCTAAGCCTGGCCAGGGTAAGTTTGTTACCAGTACGTCCCTCCCTTGATGTGGAGAGGACATGCACTAGGCTTTGTAACCTGGGCTGAGATTTCAAAAGCACTTCAATGAAAACACACTGCTTAAGGTAAAATATAAAACATGTTTATTCACTACAGATAGATTTGAAGTGAAGGAGCAGGCACAGAGCTCAGAGTTGATCACGTATGAAACAAACAAAATAAACAAAATATAAAATAAGAGTATTTCCACAAAGTGGAACAGCTCCAGCCAGAGAGACTGAGAGCCCCACCTAGAATAGCCATTTCTCTGATGCTCAGGTTACTCATGTGGGACATGGGAGACCTGTGTTCAAGTCCCTGCTCCAAATCAGGTAGTGCAGAAATTTTGGAACTGGTCTCCCACATCTCTCCCTGGTCTGGAAGTCTAAATATTAAGATGGGTGAACTAGAGTGGCTTGTATTAAATGAGGATATTGATATAATAGGCATCACAGAAACTTGGTGGAATGAGGATAATCAATGGGACACAGTAATACCAAGGTACAAAATCTATCGGAAGGACAGAACAGGTCGTGCTGGTGGGGGAGTGGCACTATATGTGAAAGCATAGAATCAAATGAAGTAAAAATCTTAAATGAACCAAACAGTACCATAGAATCTCTGTGGATAGTAATTCCATGCTCGAACAATAATAATATTACTGACCACCTGACCAGGATGGTGATAGTCACTGTGAAAAGCTCAGGGAGATTGGAGAGGCTAGAAAAAAAACACCCTCATTAATAATTTAGGATTTCAACTATCCCCATAATGACTGGGTACATGTCACCTCAGGATGGGATGCAGAGATAAAGTTTCTTGAAACCTTAAATCTCAGCTTCTTGGAGTAGCTAGTTCTGGAACACACAAGGGGAGAGGCAATTCTTGATTTAGATCTCAGTGGAGCACAGGATCTGGTCCAAGAGGTGAATGTAGCTGGACTGTTTGGTAAGAGTCACCATACCATAATTAAATTTAACATCCCTGTCGCAGGGAAAACACCACAGCAGCTCAACACGGTAGCATTTCATTTCCAAAAAGGAGGACTACACAAAAATGAGGAAGCTAGTTAAGTAGAAATTAAAAGGTACAGTGTGAAAAATGAAAGCCCTGCAAGTTGCATGGAAACGTTTTAAAGACACCATAATAGAGGCTCAACTTAGATATATACCCCAACTTAAAAAATATAGTAAGAGAACCGAAAAAGTGCCACCATGGCTAAACAACAAAGTAAAAGAATCAGAGCAAGGCAAAAAAGCATCCTTTAAAAAGTGGAGGTTAAATCTCAGTGAGGAAAATAGAAAGGAGCATAAACTCTAGCAAATGGAGTGTAAAAATATAATTAGGAAGGCCAAAAAAGAATTTGAAGAACAGCTAGCCAAAGACTCAATAAGTAATAAAAAAAAAATAAGTATATCGAAAGCAGGAAGCCTCTTAAACAACGAGCGGGGTCACTGGACGATCGAGGTGCTGAAGGAGCACTCAAGGACGATAAGGCTATTGCAGAGAAACTAAATGAATTCTTTGCATCGGTCTTCACAGCTGAGGATGTGAGGGAGATCCCCAAACCTGAGCCATTCTTTTTAGGTGACAGATCTGAGGAACTGTCCCAGATTGAGGTGTCATTAGAGGAGATTTTGGAACAAATTGATACAATAAATAGTAATAAGTGGCCAGGACCAGATGGGATTCACCCAAGAGCTCTGAAGAAACTCAAATGTGAAATTACAAAAATACTAACTGTGGTTTGTAACCTATCACTTACATTATCCTCTGTTTCAGATGACTGGAGGATACTAATGTGACACCAATTTTGAAAACGGGCTCCAGAGGTGATCCTGGCAATTACAGGCCAGTAAATCTGACTTCAGAAGTACCAGGTAAATTGGTTGAAATTAAAGTAAAGAACAAATTGTCTGACACACAGATGAACATAATTTGTTGGGGAAAAGTCAACATGTTTTTTGTAAAAGGCAAGCATGCCTCACCAATCTACCAAAATTCTTCAAGAGGGTCAACAAGTCTGAACAGGGAGATCCAATGGATATAGTGTACTTAGATTTTCAGAAGGCCATTGGCAAGGTCCCTCACCAAAGGCTCTTAAGCAAAATAAGCCGTCGTGGGATAAGAGGGAAGGTCTTCTCATGCATTGGTAACTTGTTAAAAGATAGGAAACAAAGGATAGGAATAAATGGTCAGTTTTCAGAATGGAGAGAGGTAAATAGTGGTGTTCCCCAGAGGTTTGTACTGGGACCAGTCCTTTTCAACATATTCATAAATGATCTGGGAAAAGAAGTAAACAGTGAGGTGGTAACATTTGCAGACAATACAAAACTGCTCAAGATAGTTAAGTCCAAAGCAGACTGTGAAGAGCTACAAAAGGATCTCACAAAACTTGTTGACTGGACAATAAAATGGCAGATGAAATTCAATGTGGATAAATGCAAAGTAATGCACATTGGAAAACATAATCCCAACTATACATATAAAATGATGGGGTCTAAATTAGCAGTTACCACTCAAAAAAGAAATCTTGGGGTCATTGTGCATAGTTCTCTGAAACCATCCACTCAATGTGCAGCAGCAGTCAAGAAAGTGAACAGAATATTGGGAATCATTAAGAAAGGGATAGATAATAAGACAGATAACATTGTATTGCCTCTATATAAATCCATGGTATGCTCATATCTTGAATACGGTGTGCAGATGTTGTCACCCCATCTCAAAAAAGATATATTGGAATTGGAAAAGGTTCAGAAAAGGGCAACAGAAATTATTAGGAGTATGGAATGGCTTCCATATGAAGAGAGATTAATAGGATTGGGACTTTTCAGCTTGGAAAAGAGATGACTTGGGCGGATATGATAGAGATGTATAAAATCATGACTGGTGTGGAAAAAGTAATTAAGGAAGTGTTATTTACTCCTTCTTATAACACAAGAACGAGGGGTCACCAAATGAAATTAATAGGCAGACGGTTAAAACAAACAAAAGGAAGTATTTTTTCACACAACGCACAGTCAACCTGTGGGACTCTTTGCCAGAGGATGTTGTGAAGGTCAAGATGTTGTAACAGGGTTTAAAAAAGAACTAGATAAATTCATGGAGGATAGGTCCATCAATGGCTATTAGCCAGGATGGGCAGTGAGGGTGTCCCTAGCCTCTGATTGAAAGATGCTGGGAATGAGCAACAGGGGATGGATCAGTTGATGATTCCCTGTTCTGTTCATTCCCTCTGGGGCACCTGGCACTGGTCTCGGTCGCAAGACAGGATACTGGGCTAGATGGACATTTGGTCTGACCCAGTCTGGCTGTTCTTATGTATGCTCTTACGTCTCTCACGATAACGAGTGCTCTAGTGGTGCTGTTTAGTGCTAAGTTTCAGAGGGGTAGCTGTGTTAGTCTGTTTCAGCAAAAACAACGAAGAGTCTTGTGGCACCTTAAAGACTAACACATTTATTAGAGCATAAGCTTTTGTGGGCTATGACCCACTTCTTCAGATGTATGGAGTGAAAATTGTTGTTTTTGTCTAGTGCTAGTTTGTTAATCTGAATGTCATGTGGTACTAGGTCAAAAAACTTGCAGTGGTCTAAGTCTATTCCATCTCCCCAGTTCCCTTTTTCACCCAAACTTCTTATTGCCCAAAAAAGGCATGAATTGTATTCCTACCCTTTAATTCTTTATTGACTAAGTCTCTATCCACTTTTCTATTTTTATTCCCAGGAGTGATGTCAAGCTAACAGGCATTTCATACCCAAAGCATCCCCTTTTGAATACTGACAGAACATTAGCACTCTTATCAGTCTTTTGGGATATCCCTGGCCCGCTAATATTTATTAAAAATTAACATTAGTGGGACAGAGATCTCCTCAGACAGCTCTTTTAGGACTCTCTGGGTGCGAGATATCTGGGGCTGCTGATTTAAAAATATTAATCCCTAGTAGGTGCTGTTTTCCATCCTCTATAGCTACCAGTGGCTGCAAAGAAGCTCATGTTCATGAGTACAGCATCCTTCTGGTTTCAAATACAGCACAGAAAGGTTTGAAAAACATTTTTGCCCTTTCTGCATCATTATTAACAGTGTGACCATCTCCATCTAGTACAGGCCTATTAGGATTTCCTTTGTTTCTAATGTACTTGCAAATCTTCCTCTTTTTTCCTTAGCCCTGCCAGCCATGGATTACTTTCTGGTGTCTTTTGCTTCCCTAACCCATCTTCTACAGTTCAAAACTTCTAATTTGTATCAATTGCGATCCACTTCCCATACTTTAGAGGCACTGATGGATGATCTCCTGTCAATGGACGGGGGACAGACATCCATGCTCAGCCTCCTGGACCTCTTGGCATTGTTTGACACTGTTGGCAACGAAATACTGCTTTCTCACCTAAGAGGCGGCAGGAGTCCAGCGGGATGCACTAAAATGGTCTGAATCCTTTTTGGAGGGATGCATCCAATTAGCAGTGATGGGAAACTGCACCTCCAGCACTAGACCCATCCCTGGTGGAGTCTCACAAGGATCAGTTCTCCCTCTGGGGCTTTTCAACATTTCCATGCAGCCTCTATGGGAACTGGTCACACAACATGGACTCAAAGGCTAGCAATATTCAGGTGACATAGAGTTCCTCCTATCCTGCCCATACGACCACATCACTATCTCCAAGTTGGCCCAGTTCTTGGAAGGAACAGCTGGCTGAAGCTGAACCCAAACAAGACAGAGGTGATGCTGGTGGGCAGAGGAAAGCATTTTGAATAGTTAGCAGCCACGGTGCAGCGTCCTTTGACTGAAAGTTCACACCCACAATAGGGCAATTCAATCTATAGTCTAGAGGGCTCTTGGATGCCTTGCTGATGCTGATCTCTCTCATAGCAGCATCTGTGAGTAGTGCTTTCTACTATATTAGGTTGATTAGGAGACTCCATCCCATAATGGTGGATTACAGCCAGGTCTCAGTTATATAGACCTTTAGTGACTCCTGTCTGGACGGTAGTAACGCAGTATAGCTGGGCATGACACATTCACTGATTTTGAAACTCCAATTAGTACTGAAGGCTTCAGAGACTCTCCTCAGCAACTCAGGCTACTGAGAGCACATCAGACCTGTCCTCTGCGCTCTTAACGAGGAGAAGGTTATGGAGTAACACGATTGCATTCTATCGACATTTACAATGGGGAACAGAAACTTGATAATAGGGGGCTCTTAAAGCTATCAGGCAAAGGTCGAACAAGAATCGGTGTCTGGACATTGAAGGTAGACAAATTGAGACTAGTGACAAAGTGGAAATGTTTAACACTGAGGGTAATTGACCATTGGAACAATTTAGCAAGAATCATGATGTGTCTCCATCACTGGCCAAGTTTCAGTCGACATGAGATGGTTTTCTCAAATATCTGCTCTAGTTCGAACAGGAATTAATCCAGGGCAGTCCATTGGCCTGTGCAATGCAGGAGGTCAGACCAGATGATCACAATGGTCCCTCCTGGTGTAATCTACAAATCTATCTAGAGTCCCCTGAGAGGATAATATTTGTGTGGGACTCAGTCTGTGTCCTTGTCACACCCTGTCCCTTATCAATTTTCATAACATCCCATTTGTATTGCTTGCTATCTATTTTCCCATTTTCCCCATGTGTATATATAGTTTTTTCCCCACATAATTACTGCCTTCACTTTGTCACTGAACCTGGTTTTTAGCCAAAGTTCTCCACTTCTTTGACTGTGGAATCGTGACTTTTTAGCTATCCAGTAAACTCTTCATAACGAACTCCCAGTTTTCAGTCCCATTTTCCTGTCTAATATTTTCCTCCCAGTCAGTTTTGCTGATAATTTTCCTCAGCTTTGGGGAATTATCCCTTTTGAAGGGTATCTGTAGATAGCTATTAATGATTGGGAACTGTTCTCTGTTTCTCTATTTGAATGTAATCAGTTCCATTCTTTTATTTTGTTCTCCTCTATTATATGCCCCATCCTTTGTCTCTTCTCTAAACTAAACAGTCCCAGACTTTTCAGTCCACATATGATAGCCTCCCCCATTCTCAGAGCCTGTCTCAAAAATCCCCTTTCTATCGGCTTTATCTGTTAGAGATTGGGTGATGACTGCACATCCTCCTCTCCCCAGATACTGAGTAGCTCTCCAGTGGTCCAAGTGGGAGAGCAAATGCTGCGTGGATTCACCATGATTACCTGGGAACATGTGATGTGAGCTCTCCATATGGAGCAAACAGGAAGAGGAATTTCAAAATTCCTGGGAATTTACAGGGGTGTGAGGGTGGAAGGTGTTTGCCTGGATGTCGGGTAGCGGAGTTGAAATTTCTGACCAGAGTGGTCAGGATGGGCATTGTAGGATTCCTTTGGGAGGCCTATGACTGTGATGAAATCAAGTGCAAATGTCTACATTGGCACTTTGCCAACAAAACTTTTGATTAAAAAGCCTTACAGCTTTCATCAAGGTGGTTTTATAATCTCACTGAAACTGAGGAATTCCATCATCGAAAGCAGCTTTGCAGAGTATACACCTCCACTGTTTCTTCACCAAAAGCTGCCTTTTGGTGAAAAAACTTCGCAGTGTAGACAAGGCCTAAGGAACAATGATGGATAACCAGTATCCACAGTCAGATTTCCTGCTGGTTCCTATTAAGGTTTTCCACACCATGATGTGTACGATGAATCAATGCGTGGAGCACCATAAAACATGGAATTGATATTAGTAGGGTCAGTTCTTCATAATTCATTTATCTGAGTAATCAACTTGATCAACCTCTCCACCTTCATCCTGCTGGGCAGTCCTGGCCTGGAGGTGGCCCATATATGGATCTCCATCCTCTTCTCTGCCATGTATGCAGTAGCTGTCTTGGGGAACTTCAGCATCCTGTTCATCGTGAATATGGAGCTGAGCCTCCATGTCCCCATGTACTATTTCCTCTGCATGCTGGCCGTCACTGACCTGATCCTGTCTACGTCCATCCTGCCCAAAATGCTGAGCATCTTCTGGTTCAATTCCAAGGAGATCGATTTTAGTGCCTGCCTCACCCAGATGTTCTTCATTCACTGTGCCGCAGTGACAGAGTCTGGGATCTTCGTGGCCATGGCTTTCGATCGCTACGTGGCCATCTGCGATCCCCTGAGACATTCCACCATCCTGACAAACCCCGTGGTGGCCAAGATCAGCCTGGCAGTGGTGCTGCGCGGCGGCATGCTCATACTGCCCTATCTCTTCCTGGCCAGGCGGTGGCCATATTGTGGAACCAACATCATCCCCCACTCGTACTGTGAGCACATGGCTGTGGTGAAGCTGGCCTGCGCCGACATCAGCATCAGTAGTTACTACAGCCTCTCTGTGACTTTCTTGGTGATTGCTCTGGATGTGTTTTGTATCGCCGTGTCCTATACCCAGATCCTCAGGGCCATCTTCAGCCTGCCCACAAAGGATGCCCAGCTCAAGACTTTTGGTACCCGCGGCTCCCACCTCATTGTCATTTTAGCCTCTTACATCCCAGTTCTCTTCTCCGCCCTCGTGCACCGGTTTGGACATAATGTGGCCCTACATTTCCACATTCTCATGGCCAACTCATACCTGATTGTGCCCCCCACGCTACACCCCATTATCTATGGGGTGAGGACCAAACAGATCCGGAACAGGCTGCTCCAGCTACTTACTCATAAAGGGATGTAAAGTTTTCTCCTGGTGCTCTGGCTCTCAGACCGAGCTCTGTGCAGAGCTGGCTGGTGACATGGTGCTGGGCCCTCTTCTCTGAATCACTTACCGGACAGTAAAAAAGGCATTAAATACTTTCCTGACCTTACTGTGCTGTGTCAGCATGACAAAGTGGGGAATGGATCTATGTACAATTCTGTGGGTTACCACATCTCTAATTGCTGGTATCTGGACCCCTGAAACCCCACCCCTTTCCCCACCTCTTCCACCAAGGCTCTGACCCTGCTTTACATCTTCCCCCCAAGGCTCTGCCCCTGTCTCTTGCTCCTCTATTCCCCTTCCCCTGTCTCCTGCTGGATCATTTCCACCTCCCTCCCCACACACAAGCTACAAGGGAGCATTTTTAGATTTTGGTAGGGGTGGCAACTTTAACTGTTATTCCAAGGGCTACTTAGTTTCTTGAAAACTCCAGTTTTTTGGCAGATAGCTTAGCAATTAGTTGACAGGAGCACTGTATCTAATTCTGATATAAAAGAAATAAAATAAAATAAATATTAGACCCACTCAGCTCTAATACTAACATGTTCTGACATCTTGTGCCAAGTCACATAATTGACACTGGTTAGGTTTAAAATATTAATGTATATTCTTACTTTGTTACTAACTCTGCAGAGAGAGAGAGAGACCCCATCAGGACTCCGAGGTTCTACCTCAGCTCTGGGAGGAGAGTGGGGTCTAGTTCATTGCAGCAGGGGGAGGGGGGCAGATACATCTAGGGTCTCTATAAGAATATCAGAATGGCCATACAGGGTCAGACCAATGGTCCATCTATCCCAGTATCCTGTCTTCTGACAATGGCCAATGTCAGGTGCCCCAGTGATTCATACCCTGTTGCCCACTCCCAGCTTCTGGCAAACAGAGGCTAGGGACACCATCCCTACCCATCCTGCATGATAGCCATTGATTGACCTATCTTCCATGAATTTATCTAGTTCTTATTGGAACCATTTTATAGTTTTGGCCTTCACAACTTCCTCTGGCAAAGTGTTCAACAGGTTGACTGTGAATAAATACTTCCTTTTGTTTGTTTTAAAACTGCTTCTGACTACTTCTATTGGGTGACCCCTAGTTCATGTGCTATGAGCAGGAGTAAATAACTTTCTTATTGACTTTCTCCACACCAGTCATGATTGTATACACCTCTGTCATATCCCCCCTTAGTCGTCTCTTTTCCAAGCTGAAAAGTTCCAATCTTATTAATCTCTGCTCATATAGAATCTGTTCCATACCCCTAATGATTTCTGTTGCCCTTCTCTGTACCTTTTCCAATTCTAGTATATATTTTTTGAGATGGGCCGACCACATATGCATGCAGTATTCAAGATGCGGGTGTACCATGGATTTTTTATAGAAGCAACATGATATTTTCTGTCTTATTATCTATCCCTTTCTTGATGATTCCCAATGTTCTGTTTGTTTGTTTGATTGCCACTGCACATCGAGCAGATGTGTTAACCCTATTAACTCCCATTAGATTGTATGAACTGTCTGTATCCTTATATCTTTGGGATTTTCCTGAACTCATCGCTCATTCTCCTTGGACTAATGGGCAGGAGGCTGGGACAGAGTCTTTAATGACCAACCTATATAGAGACAGATGCCTATCAGTTCTAACAAGATCTTGCCCGGACAGAAGAAGGGAGTACATGTATTCTAGATAAAACCAGTTTTCTCCAGTTGCTCTGTGGACTGGTGGGCAAGGAAGGAATGGAACCTCCCAGAAGAGGAACAGAGAGAAAAAATGTTGGTCCAGCCCTTTAAAAACACAGAAACTAGATGAGCCAGAAGAAGATGGGACAGGAGAGAGGCGCAAGGGTGGCATGGGGGCTCTTTCTTTCCAGGCTGAGTCAGACTTCCCAGGACTGCCCCAGCTGGAGGGCACTTGCATTCCCGTCGGTGAACTTTCTGCCTGATCATCTGGCTAATCTGGGGTATTTTTTACAGTGCCCAGTACTTGGGCTTTTTAGCACTGGAATGAGACTGAACAAATTCTCCTGTCTGAGCCCAACAGGGATGCTGTGTCCACCTGTATTCAAGTTACTAACACTCTGTAGCTGGCAAGGAAGTTTGACCTTCCTTTGTAGCTAAAGGCAAAGGCGGGGGGAGGCCCTGATATTCCTGGATTATTGTGCTGATTATTTATGACCATTATTTGAATTGTGGAAGTCTCCAGAGGCCCCGGTCCAGTTCAGGGCCCCTTATGCTGGACCCTTCGCAAACACAGAGGGAGAAACAGCCCCTGCCCCAAGGAGCTTATAAATCAAATTAAGACAAGACACAGCTACTGTGTGCAACAAACCAGAAAGGGGGTAGGTGGGGAGATGGAGAGGGTCACATAAGCTGCTGGGTGGGGGTGAGACAGCTGAAATGCACAGCCCTGCCCTGGTTGTTAGAAGTATGTCCTGGGTCTTTAGAAGCAGATCACATGTTTGGGGGAACTCGATTGAGGCGAGCGAGAACCGGCCATTGAGTGGCAGCTGCACCAAACACACGGCTGGGAGCGCGTGGCTCTCCATTAGCTTTTGTTACTCTAATTCAGTTCTAATCACGTCTTCCTTCTTCGAGTGCAGACTGAACCTCCTTCTCATGAATTCCCAAGACAACGGGGTGGGAGGGGGAGAACCAGAGGTGTGGGCAGAGAAAAGAGGGCTGTGGGGAAGGAAGGAAGGAGCCATCTTGGAGATGGAACAACTGAAAACCCCCAAAGAGCTGAAACTCTCGGGTAATGCAGCAATTCAGGCAGAGTTTTGAGATCTATCTGTGCAAGCATCTGGGTTTTGTGAAAAAGAAACCAGCACAAAATAGCAATCTTTTTAAACATTACAGGACTTGAGGCAATGGACATCTTTACTAGCCTGCAACTCAGACTTTTTCTACACTAACGTTTTGTCGGTCAGGGATGTAAAAAGAAACACACCCTGACCGACAGAAGTGCCAGTGTGGACAGTGTTATATCTGCATGAGACTTTCTCCCACAGGCGTACCTAACGCTGCTCGTTAGGGGTAGTTTAGTTTTGCTGGCAGGAGAGTTGCAGCAGTACAGCTGTGCCGCTGTAAGGTCTGTGGTGTAGACATAGCCTAAAGGCACAAGGCAAATCATAGAATCATAGATTCATAGGACTGGAAGGGACCTTGAGCAGCCATCAAGTCCAGTCCCCTGCACTCATGGCAGGAAGCACCATCTAGACCGGACAGCTGTTGGTCTAACCTGCTCTTACAAATCTTCAATGATGGAGATTCCACAATATCCCTAGGCAATTTATTCCAGTGCTTAACCACCCTGACAGTTAGGAAGTTTTTCCTAATGTACAAACTAAACCACCCTTGCTGCAATTTAAGCTCATTACTTCTTGTCCTACCATCAGAGGTTAAGGAGAATAAGTTTTCTCCCTCCTCCTTGTAACAACCGTTTAGGTAGTTGAAAACTGTTATCATGTCCCCTCTCAGTCTTCTCTTCTCCAAACTAAACAAACCCAATTCTTTCAAGATTCTCTCATAGGTGATGTTCATTTTTGTTGCTCTTCTCTGGACTTTGCGAACATATTTCATGAATGTGGTGCCCAGAACTAGACAATACTCCAGCTGAGGCCTAATCAGTGCAGAGTAGAGTGGAAGAATTACATCTCGTGTCTTGCTTACAACACTCATAGAATCATAGAATCATAGAATATCAGGGTTGGAAGGGACCTCAAGAGGTCATCTAGTCCAACCCCCTGCTCAAAGCAGGACCAATTCCCAACTAAATCATCCCAGCCAGGGCTTTGTCAAGCTGGACCTTAAAAACCTCCAAGGAAGGAGACTCCACCACCTCCCTAGGTAACGCATTCCAGTGCTTCACCACTCTCCTAGTGAAATAGTGTTTCCTAATATCCAACCTGGACCTCCCCCACTGCAACTTGAGACCATTGCTCCTTGTTCTGTCATCTGCCACCACTGAGAACAGCCGAGTTCCATCCTCTTTGGAACCCCCCTTCAGGTAGTTGAAGGCAGCTATCAAATCCCCCCTCATTCTTCTCTTCTGGAGACTAAGCAATCCCAGTTCCCTCAGCCTCTCCTCATAAGTCATGTGCTCCAGACCCCTAATCATTTTTGTTGCCCTCCGCTGGACTCTTTCCAATTTTTCCACATCCTTCTTAAAGTGTGGGGCCCAAAACTGGACACAGTATTCCAGATGAGGCCTCACCAATGTCGAATAAAGGGGAACGATCACGTTCCTCGATCTGCTGGCAATGCCCCTACTTATACTGCCCAAAATGCCGTTAGCCTTCTTGGCAACAAGAGCACACTGTTGACTCATATCCAGCTTCTCTTCCACTGTGACCCCTAGGTCCTTTTCTGCAGAACTGCTACCTAGCCATTCGGTCCCTAGTCTATAGCAGTGCATGGGATTCTTCCGTCCTAAGTGCAGGACTCTGCACTTATCCTTGTTGAACCTCATCAGGTTTTTTTTGGCCCAATCCTCTAATTTGTCTAGGTCCCTCTGTATCCGATCCCTACCCTCTAGTGTATCTACCACGCCTCCTAGTTTAGTGTTATCTTCAAACTTGCTGAGAGTGCAGTCCACACCATCCTCCAGATCATTAATAAAGATATTAAACAAAACCGGCCCCAGGACCGACCCTTGGGGCACTCCGCTTGAAACTGGCTGCCAACTAGACATGGAGCCATTGATCACTACCCGTTGAGCCCGACGATCTAGCCAGCTTTCTATCCACCTTACAGTCCATTCATCCAGCACATACTTCTTTAACTTGGCGGCAAGAATACTGTGGGAGACTGTATCAAAAGCTTTGCTAAAGTCAAGGAATATCACATCCACTGCTTTCCCCTCATCCACAGAGCCAGTTAACTCATCATAGAAGGCAATTAGGTTAGTCAGGCACGACTTCCCCTTGGTGAATCCATGCTGACTGTTCCTGATCACTTTCCTCTCCTCTAAGTGTTTCATAATTGATTCCTTGAGGACCTGTTCCATGATTTTTCCAGGGACTGAGGTGAGGCTGACTGGCCTGTAGTTCCCCGGATCCTCCTTCTTCCCTTTTTTAAAGATGGGCACTACATTAGCCTTTTTCCAGTCATCTGGGACCTCCCCCGATCGCCATGAGTTTTCAAAAATAATGGCTAATGGCTCTGCAATCTCATCTGCCAACTCCTTTAGCACCCTCGGATGCAGCGCATCCGGCCCCATGGACTTGTGCACGTCCAGTTTTTCTAAATAGTCCCGAACCACTTCTTTCTCCACAGAGGGCTGGTCACCTTCTCCCCATATTGTGCTGCCCAGTGCAGCAGTCTGGGAGCTGACCTTGTTTGTGACGACAGAGGCAAAAAAAGCATTGAGTACATTAGCTTTTTCCACATCCTCGGTCACTAGGTTGCCTCCCTCATTCAGTAAGGGGCCCACACTTTTCTTGACTTTCTTCTTGTTGCTAACATACCTGAAGAAACCCTTCTTGTTACTCTTAACATCTCTTGCTAGCTGCAACTCCAAGTGTGATTTGGCCTTCCTGATTTCACTCCTGCATGCCTGAGCAATGGTTTTATACTCCTCCCTGGTCATTTGTCCAATCTTCCACTTCTTGTAAGCTTCTTTTTTTTTTTCTGCTAATACATGCCAGAATGATGTTTGCATTTTTGGCAGCAGCATTACATTGTTGACTCATATTTAGCTTGTGATCCACTATGACCCCCCAGATCCCTTTCCGCAGTACTCCTTCCTAGGCAGTCATTTCCCATTTTGTATATGTGCAACTGATTGTTCCTTCCTAAGTGGAGTACTTTGCATTTGTCCTTATTGAATTTCATCTTATATACTTCAGACCATTTCTCCAATTTATCCAGATCATTTTGAATTTTAATCCTATCCTCCAAAGCATTTGCAATCCCTCCCAGCTTGGTATCATCTGCAAAGTTAATAAGTGAACTCTGTATGCCATGATCTAAATCGTTGATGAAGATATTGAACAGAACTGGACCAAGAACTGATCCCTGTGTGACCCCACTCGTTATGCCCTTCCAGCCTGACTATGAGCCATTGATAACTACTCTCTGGGAATGGTTTTCCAACCATTTATGCACCCACCTTATGGTAGATCCATCTACATTGTATTTCCCTAGTTTGTTTATGAGAAGGTCATGCGAGACTCTATCAAAAGCCTTACTAAAGTCTAGATATACCACTTTCCCCCACCCACAAGGCTTCTTACCCAGTCAAAAAAGAAAGCTATCAGGTTGATTTGACATGATTTGTTCTTGACAAATCCATGCTGACTCTTGCTTATCAACTTATTATCTTCTAGATGTTTGCAAATGGATTCCTTAATTATTTGCTCCATTATTTTTCCTGTTACACTGTTACAGAAGTTAAGCTGACCGGTCTGTAATTCCCTGGGTTGTCCTTATTTCCCTTTTTATAAATGGGCACTATGTTTGCCCATTTCCAGTCTTCTGGAATCTTTCCTGTATTCCATGACTTTTCAAAGATAATAGCTAATGGCTCAGATATCTCCTCAGTCCGTTCCTTGAGTATTTTAGGATGCATTTCATCACGCCCTGGCCACCTGAAGATATCTAACTTGTTTAAGTACTTTTTAATTTGTTCTTTCCCTATTTCAGCCTCTGATTCTACCTCATTTTCACTGGCTTTCACTATGTTAGGCGTCCAGTGACCATCAATCTTCTTGGTAAAAACTGAAACAAAGAAGTAATTAAGAACCTCTGCCATTTCCACATTTTCCGTTATTGTTTTTCCCTCTTCATTTAGCAATGGGTCTACCTGGCCCTTCGTCTTCCGCTTGTTTCCAATGTATTTGTAGAATGCTTTCTTGTTATTCTTTATATGTCACTAGCTGGTTTGATCTCGTTTTTTGTCTTGGCCTTTCTAATTTTGTCCCTACAGACTTGTGTTATTTGTTTATATTCATCCTTTGTAATTTGACCGAGTTTCCACTTTTTGTAGTACTCTTTTTTTTTGATTTTTAGATCATTCAAGATCTCTTGGTTCAACCCGAGTGGTCTCTTGCCATACTTCCTATCTCTCCTATGCAGTGAAATAGCTTGGTCTTGTGCCATTAATAATGTCTCTTTCAAAAACTGCCAATTGTCTTGAACTGCTTTTCCCCTTAGACTCGCTTCCCATGGAATCTTACCTAACAACTCTCTGAGTTTGCTAAAGTCTGCCTCCTTGACATCCATTATCTTTATTGTGCTGTTCCCCTTCTAGCATTCCTTAGAATCATGAACTCTACCATTTCATGATCACTTTCACCCAAGCTTCATTCCACTTTCAAATTTTCAACCAGTTCCTCCATATTTGTCAAAATCAAATCTAGAACAGCCTCTCCCCTAGTAGCTTTCTCCATGGCTATTCACTCTCTCTGGCTGGAACTGTTCCACTTTGTACAAATACACTTTCAGTGGAGCAGGGATTTGCATCTGGGTCTCCCACATTCCAGGTGAGGGCACTAAACCACTGGGCTATGGGATATTCTGGGGTGCACGCACATGGACACCCAGGTAATCACATACACACAAACCCACATGCACCCAGATGAACATACCGATTAGCCTCACTTCAGTCCCCGGCAAAATCATGGAGCAGGTCCTCAAGGAATCCATTTTGAAGCACTTGGAGGAGAGGAAGGTGATCAGGAACAGTCAACATGGATTCACCAAGGACAAGTCATGCCTGACCAACCTGATTGCCTTCTATGATGAAATAACTGGCTATGTGGATATGGGGAAAACGGTGGATGTGATATATCTTGACTTTAGCAAAGCTTTTAATAAAGTCTCCCACAGTATTCGTGCCAGCAAGTTAAAGAAGTATGGATTGGATGAATGGACTATAAGGTGGATAGCCTGCGTCTGACAAAGTGGGTATTCACCCACAAAAGCTTATGTTCCAATACGTCTGTTAGTCTGTAAGGTGCTACAGGACTCTTTTCAGAGTAGCAGCCGTGTTAGTCTGTATCCGCAAAAAGAACAGGAGTACTTGTGGCACCTTAGAGACTAACAAATTTATTAGAGCATAAGCTTTCGTGGGCTACAACCCACTTC
>NW_020680686.1:0-5520 GCF_002925995.2 Terrapene triunguis
CCCAGCCGCCGCTGCCAACTCCTCTGCGCACGACCGCGGCGGGGCTCCAGCGGCGGCTGCTGCAAGGTGCCGGCTGGAGCTACAGCGCGGAGGGCAGGGCCCGACCCAGTCAGACAGGACTCCGCCCTCCCGGCGCTCCGCGCCCCGCACGCCAGGGGGCAGCCCCGGCACAGCGTGGAGCGCCCTCCCGCGGCGTGCGCCGGGACAAGGAGCAGCGAGCTGGGCACATCAACCCCGCAAACAGCCTGCAGGGCGCGTCCCGGGGGGGCCCTTAACCCTGCCTGCCCCAGTCCGCCCAGGCGCAGGGGTATCGGTGAAAGCCTCGGATCTCAGCCTTCATCACCCCCTACCGACACCCCCTGTGGTATCCGCCCTCATCACCCCCTACCGACACCCCACGTGGTATCCACCCTCATCATCTGGTACTGACTGGGTGGGATAGCTCAGTGGTTTGAGCATTGGCCTGCTAAACCCAGGGTTGTGAGTTCAATCCTTGAGGGGGCCATTTAGGGAACTGGAGTAAAAATCTGTCTGGGGATTGGTCCTGCTTTGCGCAGGTGGTTGGACTAGAAGACCTCCTGAGGTCCCTTCCAACCCTGCTATTCTATGACTCCCCCTGTGGTATCCGCCCTCATCATCTGGTACCGACACCCCCTGTGGTATATGCCCCTCATGACCCCCTACCAACACCCCCTGTCTATCCACTCTCATCACCCCATATCGACACCCTGGGTGATCTCCGCCCCGATCATCCAATACTGACACCCCCATGTGATATACACCCTTGATCACCCAGAACTGACAGGCACTGTAATATCTGCCCCCATCCCTCAGTACTGACACCGGGGACATATCTGCCCATGTCAGACAGTGCCAACTCCCTATATGATATCTAACCAGGATTATCCAGTACCAACACACCATGCGGTGCCCACCACAGATTACTCCACGTGATATCTGCCCCAATCACCCAGTACCAATACCCCGCTTGATATCGGCCCTTAATCACTTAGTACTAATATCCCAGGTGATATCAGCCAGTGTCACTGATCATCCAATACCAACAATTCATGTAAGGTGACCAGAAGAGCAGGTGTGAAAAATTGGGACAGTTTTTCTGCCTATATAAGACATCTGGTCACCCTAAACCAATGTGATATCAGTCACTGATCATCCATTACCAACACACTGTGTGATCTTCTCCACATATTAACTACTACTGATGCCTGTGTGATACTCACCACAGATTAGCCAGTACCAGTATCCCATGCAATCCGTACTGGTTGAACTAATCAGCTAGTTTCCTCCACACTATGTAATATCTAGGGCTGTCAGGCGATTAAAATAATTAATCGCAATTAATTGCACGATTAATTTTCTTAATCACGATTAATCGTGTGATTAATCACACTATTAATAATAGAATACCATTTATTTAAATATTTTTGGGTGTTTTCTACATTTTCAAATATATTGATTTCAATTACAACACAGAATACAAAGTGTACAGTGCTCACTTTTTAATTATTTTTGATTACACTGCTCTACAGCCAAAATGCTTCTGAAATAAATGTAGTCAAACTTTACTAATTCTGGGTCACTGAGAACGAAAATGATGCTTAAAATTGTTGATTGGCTCTAGTTTTCAAGATATGCTATTGGGTCAGTATATACGACCCTTGACTTGGGAATGGCGGAGGATAAGTGAGTTATAAAGGGAAGGGATCTCAATTTAAACCAGAAATGACTAAAATACATCTTTGACTGGATCTATGAATAAATCTATGACTGGGTCTGGACAGTACTTGCTTTTTAGGCAAAACAATGAATGATGCAATCTGAAGCTGGTATTGCGTCATACATGATATGAATTGCATCATGTTATTCCTAGAAGTCATGGATGATGCAATCATAACGAAGCTTACATCATTCTGCTGAACAAATTGCCCTATATCAGCTCTAGAAATCATACAGTGTCGTGCTCTCTTATTTGTCAGTGTTTGATTTTGCAAAGGGACACATTTCTGTTTAGCCAAAGTGAGCAGAGATGCCTCGTACTTGTGTGAACAGTGCAGATAACTTCTGCTATGTTTGTGGTGAAGTGACTTTTGCATCCCAAAAGCGCAGTATAACCACTATGGTTAAGAAAGCCTATCACCTTTATTTGGGCTGCAAAATTGGAGATCAGGACAAGAGGTGGGCCCCACACATATGCTGCAACACTTGTGCAACAAATCTTCGCCAGTGGTTGAACAGGAAAAGGAAATCTATGCCTTTTGCAGTGCCACTGATTTGGAGAGAGCCAACAGATCATACCAGCAATTGTTACTTCTGCATGGTGCCTCCAGTTGGGAAAGGTGTGTCAAAGAAGAAAAAGTGGACTGTGCATTATCCAAACATTCCATCAGCTATACGCCCAGTACCCCATGGAGAAGGACTGCCGGTTCCTGATGCACCAGAATCATTCTCACTTGAGTCAGACGAGGAAGAGGAAGAGGATGAAACTTCTGGTCCTGAACCATCAATGTCACAGGACCCACATTTTCTCCCATCCTCCTCCTGTGAACCACACCTCATAACACAAGGTGAACTGAATGACCTTGTCAGGGATTTGGAACTACCCAAGAGTAAGGCAGAGCTGTTGGGCTCCAGACTACAGCAGTGGAATCTCCTGGCAGGTGATGTTACGGTTTCCATGTTCCGTGACCGTCAAAAGGATCTTGTCCCATTCTTCTTCATGGAAGGTGATCTTGTAGCCTGCAACAACATGGATGGTGTGATGGCAGCCCTCAACATCGTTCACGATCCAGATGAGTGGAGACTGTTCATTGATTCATCGAAGACGAGTCTTAAAGCAGTTTTACTGCATAATGGCAATGTTTTGCCATCAATTCCAGTTGGTCATGCAGTCCATATGAAGGAAACCTATGACAACATGAAACAACTTTTGAGGTGCATAAACTATGACCAACATCAGTGGCAGCTTTGTGGCGATTTGAAGGTTGTTGCTCTCTTGCTTGGTCTGCAGACTGGATACACAAAGTACTGCTGTTTTCTCTGCGAATGGGATAGTCAAGCAAGAGATTCCCACTACATCAAGAAAGATTGGCCACTCCGACAGTCATTGGAGCCTGGGAGGAAAAGTGTTCAGCATCCACCACTTGTTGAATCAAGGAAGATTTTGTTACCACCCTTCCACATCAAGCTGGGTCTGATGAAGAACTTTGTCAAGGCCATTGACAAAACACAAGCAGCTTTCAAGTACCTCCGTGGAAAATTTCCAAGGTTAAGTGAAGCTAAGATAAAGGAAGGTGTCTTTGTTGGTCCTCAGATTCGTGAACTTCTTCGAGATGATGCACTTGACCATGCACTGCGTGGCAAGGAAAAGACGGCATGGAAAGCCTTCCAGTTAGTGGCAATAAATTTTCTCAGAAACAACAAGGCAGACAACTACAGGTTGTTGGTGGAAAACCTCCTCAAGGCATACAAAAGCCTTGGTTGCAACATGTCACTAAAGATACATTTTTTGCACTCTCATCTAGATTTTTTTCCACCGAACTGCGGAGCAGTGAGCGACGAGCACGGCGAGCGATTTCACCAGGACATTGCAACAATGGAGAAACGCTATCAGGGCAAATGGAGCCCATCAATGCTTGCAGACTATTGCTGGACAGTGACAAGAGATGCTCCATTTAATGAATACAAGAGACAAGCCAAGAAGTGCCGAGTAGACACTGAATAGGACTAAACTATGTACATAATAGTTTTTTGCCTTTTGTTTCCTAATAAATTTTATTTATATAACCCTTTTGCTGATTTTTAAAGTGTTACATAAACAGGACAGGTGAAATATTATCATGTAACGCAACCATAAACACATGAAAAGACCTAGGTTTACAATTTATGATTAAAACTCTACTATCTACACAATATATATAGACATAAAATGTAAAAACTTAAATATCTTAGAAACAGTAGCCAATCAGTTGTTTTAATTGTCATATTTGAATTCAGCACATCAAAATACATAATAAATAGCACATTTTATCTCTGAAGCAGACGACTTCTCAAAAATTGTAGACCAGTGTTACAAGTATTTGCACTGTAAAAAAAAAGAAAAAGAAAAAAAGAAATAGTATTTTTCAATTCACCTAATACAAGTACTGTAGTGCAATCTCTTTATCATGAAAGTTGAACTTACAAATGTAGAATTATGTACAAAATAACTGCATTCAAAAATAAAACAATGTAAAATTTTAGAGCCTGCAAGTCCAATCAGTCCTACTTCTTGTTCAGCCAATCGCTCAGACAAACAAGTTTGTTTACATCTGCAGGAGATCATGCTGCCCGCTTCTTGTTTACAATGTCACCTGAAAGTGAGAACAGGTGTTCTCATGGCACTGTTGTAGCCGGCGTTGCAAGATATTTACGTGCCAGATGCGCTAAAGATTCATATGTCCCTTCATGCTTCAACCACCATTCCTGAGGACATGCTTCCATACTGATGTTGGATTCTGGTTGATAACAATCCAAAGTAGTGCAGATCGACACATGTTCATTTTTATTATCTGAGTCAGATATCACCAGCAGAAGGTTGATTTTCTTTTTTGGTGGTTCGGGTTCTGTAGTTTCCGCATTGGAGTGTTGCTCTTTTAAGACTTCTGAAAGCATGCTCCACACCTCATCCCGCTCAGATTTTTGAAGGCACTTCAGATTCTTAAACCTTGGGTCAAGTTCTGTAGCTATTTTTAGAAATCTCACATTGGTACAGTCTTCGTGTTTTGTCAAATCTGCAGTGAAAGTGTTCTTAAAACAAACTGTGCTGAGTCATCATCCAAGACTGCTATAACATGAAATATATGGCAGAATGCAGGTAAAACAGAGCAGGGGACATAAAATTCTCCCCCAAGGAGTCCAATCACAAATGTAATTAACACATTATTTTTTTAACGAGCGTCATCGGCATGGAAGCATGTTCTCTGGAATGGTGGCCGAAGCATGAAGGAGCATATGAATGTTTAGCATATCTGGCACATAAATACCTTGCAATGCCGGCTACAAAAGTGCCAATGCCTGTTCTCACTTTCTGGTGACATTTTAAATAAGAAGAGGGCAGCATTATCTGCTGTAAATGTAAACAAACTTGTTTGTCTGAGCGATTGGCTGAACAAGACATAGAACTGAGTGGACTGGTAGGCTCTGAAGTTTTACATTGTTTTGTTTTTGAGTGCAGTTATGTAACCAAAACAAATCTACATTTGTAAGTTGCACTTTCATGACAAAGAGATTGAACTACAGTACTTGTATGAGGTGAACTGAAAAATACACTGATTTCAATTACAACACAGAATACAGTATATATGAAAATGTAGAAAAACATCCAAAATAGTCTTCAGGGGCAATGGGGAGAAGCCAACGTTCCAGGTCAGCCCGATTGACAGGGCAGGCAGGCTAATGAGGGAGTCAGGAAGCCGGGGTCCTGTCCTCCATGTGAGCTGGAGCTGCCTGACCAGAGCAGGG
>NW_020680687.1:0-4021 GCF_002925995.2 Terrapene triunguis
CCAGTGGGAGCCGCGATCGACCGAACCTGCAGACGCTGCAGGTAACCCTTTTGCAATACAGCACCCTTTTGGGGTAAGTGACTGTCTGCAGTGTGTGTTTGTTTGTGTTTGGGGGTTACTTGCTGTGTGCTGAGCTTGTGTTTGGCAGTCTGTTTGTTTGTTTGGTTGTTTGAAGGACCGTGTGCTGTGGCTGACAGTTGGAAGCTGTGAGCTTCAAAGGAAGGTTTGAAACCAGGAAGCCTCTGGTAATTGGCTGAGCCTTACTCAGTGGGCGGGGCATTCATACAGGCCAGGGCTTTATAAAGCAGCGCACAAGCGACCAGGGGCTGCTAACAGGGAGTTTCGCAAGGGAGTTTGGAAGGGGAGTGGGAAGGGGCGAGGGTCCCTTGCCGGTTCTATCTGTTTTCCCTTTATTCCCCTTAAAACTTTAAACTTCTTGCTTAAACAACTCTTTCAGCGGACAGGGGGCTGCAGACGGGAGTTTGACAGAGGGAGGCTTACGATGGTTAGGAAGACCCGCAACACCTGTGCCAGCACTGCTTCTGTCTCCTCCACCTGCGCCTGTAGCCAGACAGAGCGCCTGAGCATGGATGCTTCTACCCAGATCCTGGTGTGGTTTTGCAGAGACTGTAACTTGCAATTTCCACTTACTGATATCCAGGCTGAGGGGACCATCCAATGTGAAAGGTGCCTGCTGGTGGAATCTCTCAGGCAGCAGGTGGGAGAGCTACAGGAGGAGGTGGCTAGGTTGAGAAGCATCCGAATCCACGAGCAATTCCTGGACAGTGTCCATGTGGAGACAGCTGAGGTAGCTGTCCCAGGACACAGGACTGCTGATACACCACTGGTGGGGAGGAGATGGCTCAGGGTGGACACTGGCAGCTGGTTACTTCTGGCAGCAGGCAGTGCTCCACCCCTGCTCCGAACCCTCCCGCTGTGGTAATAGGTAACCGTTATGCTCTTCTTGATACAGGAAAGAAGGCATCACCCCCTACAGTAAAGGAGGAGAAGCCTCGTACCCCTAAGGCTGGGAGGTCTGCTGCCACCACTGCGAATAGGAAACGTAGGGTAGTGGTGGTCGGAGACTCTCTGCTGAGGGGGACGGAGGCGCCCATCTGTCGCCCTGACATTTCATCTCGGGAGGTATGCTGCCTGCCGGGAGCCCGTATCCGAGACGTTACGGAGGCATTGTCGAGGATTATCCAGCCCTCTGACTACTACCCCATGCTACTCATCCATGTGGGCACAAATGATACTGCGCGGTGTGACACTGAGCGGATCAAGAGTGACTACAGGGCTCTGGGAGTACGGGTGAAGGAGTTTGGAGCGCAGGTGGTATTCTCTTCGATTCTTCCTGTCAAAGGTAGGGGCCCGGGCAGAGACAGATGCATCATGGAGGTGAATGCCTGGCTGCGAAGATGGTGTCGCCAGGAGGGCTTTGGCTTCCTAGACCACGGGATGCTATTTGAGGAAGGACTGCTAGGCAGAGATGGTGTTCACCTTTCGAGGAGGGGAAAGACCCTATTTGGACACAGACTGGCTAACCTAGTGAGGAGGGCTTTAAACTAGGTTCGACGGGGACAGGTGAGCAAAGCCCGCAGGTAAGTGGGGAACATGGAGACCTGGGAGATGGGTCGGAGACGAGAGGGAGTGAGGGCTATATTGGCAGAGAGAAAGGAGGGTCAGGACAAAACCGGGAGGAAAGATCAAACCAGTATCTTAGATGCCTATATACAAATGCGAGAAGTATGGGTAATAAGCAGGAAGAACTGGAAGTGCTAATAAATAAATACAACTATGACATTGTTGGCATCACTGAAACTTGGTGGGATAATACACATGATTGGAATGTTGGTGTGGATGGATACAGCTTGCTCAGGAAGGATAGACAGGGGAAAAAGGGAGGAGGTGTTGCCTTATATATTAAAAATGTACACACTTGGACTGAGGTAGAGATGGACATAGGAGACGGAAGTGTTGAGAGTCTCTGGGTTAGGCTAAAAGGGGTAAAAAACAAGGGTGATGTCATGCTAGGAGTCTACTACAGGCCACCTAACCAGGTGGAAGAGGTGGATGAGGCTTTTTTTAAACAACTAACAAAATCATCCAAAGCCCAAGATTTGGTGGTGATGGGGGACTTCAACTATCCGGATATATGTTGGGAAAATAACACAGCGGGGCACAGACTATCCAACAAATTCTTGGACTGCATTGCAGACAACTTTTTATTTCAGAAGGTTGAAAAAGCTACTAGGGGTGAAGCTGTTCTAGACTTGATTTTAACAAATAGGGAGGAACTCGTTGAGAATTTGAAAGTAGAAGGCAGCTTGGGTGAAAGTGATCATGAAATCATAGAGTTTGCAATTCTAAGGAAGGGTAGAAGGGAGAACAGCAAAATAGAGACAATGGATTTCAGGAAGGCGGATTTTGGTAAGCTCAGAGAGCTGATAGGTAAGGTCCCATGGGAATCAAGACTGAGGGGAAAAACAACTGAGGAGAGCTGGCAGTTTTTCAAAGGGACACTATTAAGGGCCCAAAAGCAAGCTATTCCGCTGGTTAGGAAAGATAGAAAATGTGGCAAAAGACCACCTTGGCTTAACCACGAGATCTTGCATGATCTAAAAAATAAAAAGGAGTCATATAAAAAATGGAAACTAGGACAGATTACAAAGGATGAATATAGGCAAACAACACAGGAATGCAGGGGCAAGATTAGAAAGGCAAAGGCACAAAATGAGCTCAAACTAGCTAAGGGAATAAAGGGGAACAAGAAGACTTTTTATCAATACATTAGAAGCAAGAGGAAGACCAAAGACAGGGTAGGCCCACTGCTTAGTGAAGAGGGAGAAACAGTAACAGGAAACGTGGAAATGGCAGAGATGCTTAATGACTTCTTTGTTTCGATCTTCACCGAGAAGTCTGAAGGAATGCCTATCCTAGTGAATGCTAATGGGAAGGGGGTAGGTTTAGCAGATAAAATAAAAAAAGAACAAGTTAAAAATCACTTAGAAAAGTTAGATGCCTGCAAGTCACCAGGGCCTGATGAAATGCATCCTAGAATACTCAAGGAGCTAATAGAGGAGGTATCTGAGCCTCTAGCTATTATCTTTGGAAAATCATGGGAGACGGGAGAGATTCCAGAAGACTGGAAAAGGGCAAATATAGTGCCCATCTATAAAAAGGGAAATAAAAACAACCCAGGAAACTACAGACTAGTTAGTTTAACTTCTGTGCCAGGGAAGATAATGGAGCAAGTAATTAAGGAAATCATCTGCAAACACTTGGAAGGTGGTAAGGTGATAGGGAACAGCCAGCATGGATTTGTAAAGAACAAATCATGTCAAACCAATCTGATAGCTTTCTTCGATAGGATAACGAGTCTTGTGGATAAGGGAGAAGCTGTGGATGTGGTATACCTAGACTTTAGTAAGGCATTTGATACGGTCTCGCATGATATTCTTATCGACAAACTAGGCAAATACAATTTAGATGGGGCTACTATAAGGTGGGTGCATAACTGGCTGGATAACCGTACTCAGAGAGTTGTTATTAATGGTTCCCAAGCCTGCTGGAAAAGCATAACGAGTGGGGTTCCGCAGGGGTCTGTTTTGGGACCGGCTCTGTTCAATATCTTCATTAACGACTTAGATATTGGCATAGAAAGTACGCTTATTAAGTTTGCGGATGATACCAAACTGGGAGGGATTGCAACTGCTTTGGAGGACAGGGTCATAATTCAAAATGATCTGGACAAATTGGAGAAATGGTCTGAGTTAAACAGGATGAAGTTTAACAAAGACAAATGCAAAGTGCTCCACTTAGGAAGAAAAAATCAGTTTCACACATACAGAATGGGAAGAGACTGTCTAGGAAGGAGTACGGCAGAAAGGGATCTAGGGGTTATAGTGGACCACAAGCTAAATATGAGTCAACAGTGTGATGCTGTTGCAAAAAAAGCAAACGTGATTCTGGGATGTATTAACAGGTGTGTTGTGAGCAAGACACGAGAAGTCATTCTTCC
>NW_020680688.1:0-1798 GCF_002925995.2 Terrapene triunguis
AGGACTTTCCCAGGGAATTGATTGCTGACCCTGAGGTTGGTCTGATAAACCTTGATCTGTACAGGAGCGGTATTGTTCTCCTGGAAATAGACTTCAAAGTCCACCAGTCCCTCTGCCTTCTCGCACAGAGCCGTAAGCTGGTAGTGGCAGGTGCCCTTGGAAGTCGTATCTCTGTCCATCAAAGGTGGCATCAGGATTCCTTGTCACAGAGCAGGTGGCATAGCTGGAAGGGTAACAGCCCCGTACGCCATTCACTAGCCCGCATCTCTCTGAACGTTTGCATGTAGCACCCACACATTCGACTTGTCTAGTGGCTGCATTGCACATGCACCATGTCCCACATGCCTCGTCGATCCAGAAGCTCTCACTGGGGGCATGGGGCACCCTTTAAACTGGCACCCACAGCTGCCCTGTGGGATGCATTTGCCCTGGCTCAGCACAAAACCATTCTTACACTGGCAGCTTTCCACGCAGGGGTCTTGGCAGCTGCTGGGGACTGACTGGTCCACACACGTGGCTGGGCAGGCTGTTCCACAGAGCTGGTACTGGCTGTTCTCCAGGGGGCACTCCATGGCTGGAGAGTGAAGTACCCACAGATTTAGCAGCAAGTTCTCTCCATGAAAAAGCAGCATTTAAAATAGACAGAAAGGGACGTCTCTAATGGGGCACAGAGAGCTCTCCAATCCCACTCACCTCAAAAAGAGTCAATGATGCTCATCACATTGCAGGAGGTGCCTGGCACCCTAAAGGATCAGGCCCATAAAGGGATGATTGACTTAAAAATTGGCATCAACTTATCTCAGACTCCCATGTGTCATCGGCAGATGTTATATATTCACAGTGAGAGCCACCTTAGAAATACCATAGACAGACAGGCAGAGATACTGTAGGTACAGTACAACTAAGAGTCCTCATATCCCAACCACTGCTCAAAGCACTAGGCCACACTCCCTCCTAAGGAGAAGAATAGAATGCAGGAGTGCTGACCCCCAGACCCGTTTATATAATGTTGGCATTCAAATCTGTACTCACGGCATCTGGCCAGCTGCCTCCATTCTCCAATCCTGACCCCCTGCAGCTGGCAGGCGTCCACGTAGGCCTTCAGGACCTCACACAGGGCCTTCCTGTAGTCGTCGTTGTGGCACAGATCGTACATGCAGTTGTCCAAGTAGACTGTAGGATCCACCTTGATGTGGCACTGGCTGAAGGGCCCATCTGAGACCTTGGTTATGAGGCCGCACGAGGCCTCCTCCTTGTACTTTCTGGCTATGCTGGGGGCACAGGGTCTGCAACCTCCAATGCAATTGTGCCAGCAAAACTGATCCTCATCTTCCACTTCCCAGTTTTGCTCCTGGAGTATGGCACTGGGATCCTGATCCTCGGCTGGGGTCCAGAAGTCATCGGAAGGGTCCCCATTATAATTGCTGCACAGACCGCACAGGCTCTCAGAGAAGTCATTAGGGACGGTGACCCTCAGGTGTTTGTTCCAGTCGTAGGACACTCTGAGGTTGAAGTTGGTGTGGAGGACGAGGGAGGTGCCGCTCTGATAGAGCCGAAGGGCCCCCATTGTTGAGGGAGATGGGTAAGTGGGCCCTGGTGTTATTCACCTTCATGGTGAGAAAGAAAGGGCAAAGGTCACAATCGATGGCACTAGTCATTTACATTTCATTCTGACCTCTGCTCAGATTAGCAATGGGCCCCATCCAAAATTTTCAGTAAATCTGGTCACATATTGGAGCCAGAAATAGTTTATAGCATCATGTTAGATAGAACTGGCTGGAGAAAAGTAATTCTTTAT
>NW_020680689.1:0-1054 GCF_002925995.2 Terrapene triunguis
GTTGTAACTGATCTGGTTAGGTCCTGTGATGGTGTCGCTGGTGTAAACATGTGGGCAGAGGTGGCATCGAGATTTGTTGCTGGTGAGAATATGCTTAATGTTGGTGGGTTGTCTGTGGGTGAGGACTGGGCTGCCTTCCAAGGTCTGTGAAAGCGAGGGATCATTGTCCAGGATGGGTTGTAGATCACTGATGATGCGTTGGAGAGGTTTAAGCTGAGGACTGTAGGTGATGGCCACTGGAGTTCTGTTGGCTTCTTTCTTGGTCTTGTCTTGCAGCAGGAGGCTTCTGGGTACACGTCCGACTCTGTTGATTTGTTTCCTTATTTCCTCGTGCGGGTATCATAGTTTTGAGAATGCTTGGTGAAGATCAGGGGGGAGGGATAGCTCAGTGGTTTGAGCATTGGCCTGCTAAACCCAGGGTTGTGAGTTCAGTCATTGAGGGGGGCCACTTAGGGATCTGGGGCAAAATCGGTACTTGGTCCTGCTAGTGAAGGCAGGGGACTGGACTCGATGACCTTTCAGGGTCCCTTCCAGTTCTATGAGATAGGTATATCTCCATATTCCATGCTTTACCCTGAGCCTTTACTGACCCCTCCCTGCACGAAAGAAAGAAAGATGTACCTGCACAGTAGATCTCCTGTACTCACTGAATGGAAGAGGGTCTGTTCTAAATTAAATAGTAGTAAACTCCTTTGCCAAAGCAGTAACTGAGGCTTGGTCTACACTGGGGGGGGATTGATCTAAGTTACGCAACTTCAGCTACGTGACTAATGTAGCTGAAGTCAACGTACTTAGACCTACTCACCGCGTGTCTTCACTGCGGTGAGTCGGCTGCTGTCGCTCCACTGTTGACTCTGCCTGCGCTTGTCGCGGTGGCGGAGTACAGGAGTCGATGGGAGAGTGCTAGGGGGTCGATTTATCGCGTCTAGACTAGACGTGATAAATCGACCCCTGCTGGATCGATCACTGCCCGCTGATCCGACAGGTAGTGTAAACATACCCTGAGTCTTTGAATCACTCTGCAAATATGTTAAGACTTTCCCCTTCCACTGAA
>NW_020680690.1:0-3171 GCF_002925995.2 Terrapene triunguis
AGGGTCACTAGTAGCAGTGTAGCACAGGAGGTGTCCTATCGGGTTGAATCATTGCAGATTATGATGTAGTGCAGCAGATCCCCGTTTTCCCAACCTTGCATTATGCACCTGTCCATGTTAACCAAACCGCCAGTGCACACAGGTCCAGCAGCCGGCGATTTCTCCTGTGGCCACTAGATGGCGCTGCAGCCTCGTGCTTTCCCATTCTCCTGGGTGTCAAAATGTTTGATTAGCTGATCTGGCCCCACCTGGTCCCAGTTAGATGCGATCAATGGGGTTCTGCTGTGTAATAGCTGAAAGAGTCAATTTTACTGGTATTTTATTATCTTTAAATCATTAAGGGGAGCAACTACTTAGCCCTGACTGAAGCACCTTATCTCGTTTCTAAATCAAAGTGTGTCCTCTTTGTGTTTCAGAGTAGCAGCCGTGTTAGTCTGTATCCGCAAAAAGAACAGGAGTACTTGTGGCACCTTAGAGACTAACAAATTTATCTGAGCATAAGCTTTCATGGGCTTGCATCTGAAGAAGTGGGCTGTAGCCCACAAAAGCTTATGCTCAAATAAATTTGTTAGTCTCTAAGGTGCCACAAGTACTCCTGTCCTCTTTGTGTGCGAAGAGACGGTTTAACGGGACGCCACAAACGGGAGATGCTTTTGGTTTGTAAACAAAATATTTTTGCAAAGAATTTTCATCCAAATTGATTCATGATTCCACAAACCAAACTTGTTTAATGTTCATGGGATTTTCTAACAGAGAACTGTGTAGATGAAAATTCCGCCCCCCCTCAATTGCTGGGCTCTGTCCCTCCCTCTGGGGGCTTGTTGTCTGCTGATGACAGCGGGAGTGAGAACTGTTGGCTTTTCTCTCTAGCTCTGCCATTGCTTTGCTGTGTGACCTGGGGTAGGTCATGTCCTTTCTCTGTACCTCAGCATCCCAATCTGTGCAATGGGAAGAGAGACACGTCTGTAATTCCTGGCAGGAGTGAGTCTGGGAGAGAGAACGGGCATTAAAGCCCTTTGGGGAGAAAGGGTTGTTTCATGTTGTTGAGCGCCAAGGCATCCTGACATTTGTGAAAATGTCTCGTCTAGAGAAACAGGAAATAGTCGGGGACAAAGCCTGCGGTAGGATGTGAATCAGAGAGGCCAGGGTATGTGTTTGGGGTCTCACCGGTGCTTCCCACCCCTTACTGTCCTGTGGCAGGTGTAGCCCCTGACCCGTGGCTCTCCCTTCCGTTATAGGCTCTGCACAAGGTCTTGGCCAACCTCCCGGGTGCCATGCTGGGGAGCTGCTGGCAGAATCCCCAGATACAGACAGGCCCCAATACCTCTTGGTGGTGAGCCTGATGAGGAGGGGTGAGGAGGCAATTTTATCTTAATGCTGGGGAGGCCTGGAAAGAAGAGACTGGAAGATCCATTTTCCAGTCTGTCCGCCTAGCTGGGATCCCACTGGCCATCCTTGGCCAGGGCCGTCAGTGCAAGGCAACGTGGGGCCCTTCCTCCTTCAGCGACAGGGGAAGGAGCTGGGACTTCAAGCCAGAGCTCTGCTTGGTTCAACTGAGCACTAACTACAGGGTCCCAGGCTGGCCTAGGCCCATCGCCCCTCCCCCCCCCACACACACCATAAGATCCAAAAGATGGTTCTCAGAGAAGAGTCACTGACTCCTTCCTCGAGAACCAGGAGGAGCCCAGGGAATCAGCCCCTCTCGCCTACAGGCCCTGAGTACACGCTGAGTTCTGAGAGAAGCTTTTCCCACAATCACAGCATCTAGTGTCTCTATGAGATGTGGAGCCTCTGATGTCTAATAAGGCCTGAGCTCAGAGTGAAGCTTTCCCCACACTCACAGCATTCATAAGATCCGTTTCTAATGTGGATTCTCTCATGTTTCGTAAGTGATGAGCTATCAATACATTTTCCCCCACATTGCGTTCATAGGGCCACTCTCCAGTGTGGATTTTCTGATGTGTAATAAGGTTTGAGTGCCAAGTGACGCTTTTCCCGCACTCACAGCATCCATAGGGTCGCTCTCCTGTGTGGATTCTCCGATGTTTCATGAGTGCTGAGCTGTCAGTGAAGGTTTTCCCACACTCACAGGTTTCCTACCCCTGGCCTAGAGCAATGAATGTCAATGTCCTTGCTAAGTGATTAGTGTAGTGTATTGAAAACTATATAGCAATTACAGGCTTTCACTTTCTTGGGGCTGTTTGCAGGCTGGGGGCTGTGTAGGGAGCATGCAATCTGAGGGCTCTGCAGTCAGTCTGCAAAGAGCCAGCCTACAGCAAGGTGATTGCTAGCACTCTCAAAGTTCCTGCTGACTTCGTTACGCAGGAAGGATCAAGCCCATTGTGTGATTGTGAAATGAAAAACCACAGCATACATCCCCAGGGCAAGCGGGGTGACCCTAGCTGTGGAGCTCTCCATTTACTGCCTTTTGTGCAATTGAATACAAGTTACAGCCTGATCCTTAGTTCTGATTTGGGCAAAACGCTCATTTAAGGCAACGGGAGTTTTGCCAGAGTCCAAACGCAGTCCTGGACCAGGCCCACAGTGCAGCTGTTACTGTGATGTGGGAGTTTCAGATGTCCTCTAAGTAGCGATGCTCAAGCCATATCCAGGGCTCTCTCGTGCTTGCAGGAAAATGACTTCATTAGCCAGATTTTCATAAACACTGAGCACCCAGCAGCTCTCAGTGAGAACAAAGGAGAATTCCCTCCCCGACCCCATTGAGAACTGTGCTGGGCACAGCACACACAGGGCAGTTAGTTACAACCCTAAATGCTCTGGCTGGAAGGCTGCAGTGTAACACGACTTTATTCCTTAGAATCCAGAATCTTAACATACAAGAACCCACAGGGGTGGGGTGGGGCGGGCTGCTCCCTAAGGCAGTGGGCACAACTCACCCATCTTCTTTACATAGGCTCGTCCATAGGAACCGTTAGTGCGTGGCAGGCTGGAGTGTAAATCCACCTTGCACAGCTGGCTGTGTGCACCCTGCGACCGTCCACTGAAAGTTCCCCGGTGCACGTTGATCTCTTCCCATTTCAAAGCGGGGTAAATCGAAGCGCACTACGGAATTGTTAGTGCACGTAGCAGGGGCCACACAGACAGTTCGTGTGAGCCAGACTAGTGAGAGGCAGACTGACACCCCAGCTGCCCACAAACTGTTCCTATAGA
>NW_020680691.1:0-3817 GCF_002925995.2 Terrapene triunguis
TTCCCCTTTATTCGACATTGGTGAGGCCTCATCTGGAGTACTGTGTCCAGTTTTGGGCCCCACACTACAAGAAGGATGTGGAAAAATTGGAAAGAGTCCAGCGGAGGGCAACAAAAATGATTAGGGGGCTGGAGCACATGACTTATGAGGAGAGGCTGAGAGAACTGGGATTGTTTAGTCTCCAGAAGAGAAGAATGAGGTGGGATTTGATAGCTGCTTTCAACTACCTGAAGGGGGGTTCCAAAGAGGATGGAGCTCGGCTGTTCTCAGTGGTGGCAGATGACAGAACAAGGAGCAATGGTCTCAAGTTGCAGTGGGGTGGGGGGGGTCTAGGCTGGATATTAGGAAACACTATTTCACTAGGAGGGTGGTGGAGCACTGGAATGCGTTACCTAGGGAGGTGGTGGAATCTCCTTCCTTGGAGGTTTTTAAGGCCCGGCTTGACAAAGCCCTGGCTGGGATGATTTAGTTGGGAATTGGTCCTGCTTTGAGCAGGGGGTTGGACTAGATGACCTCCTGAGGTCCCTTTCAATCCTGATATTCTATGATTCTATGATTCTATGTCCTGTTTATATTAGGGATCTGTGTGTTTTTTGATGGAAACAAAAAGTACTGTAAAAATTTCTACACAGACAAAATTCATGCAAAGTTAACGTTGCTCTAGTGAATTTCCTACCAACACAATCCCTAAAAGTCAAGGAAACCACCAGGTAAGCCAATGTTACCATTCAGACCAGCCCTTTCTTCATAGAGCTTACCACCCCATCATCAAACAGACTCAAACACATGCACTTGGACTTGTCATCTCCATAATATGTTCTCTTGCCCTTCAGACAACCACGCACGATGCACACATCCATCCCTCAGTCACACTGAAAATCTTAACTCTGACCCCAACCAGATTAATATATTTGATCAATACTTTAAAAATGCTGAAGTCTTGAGTTAAGGGCGTGCATGCAAGCATGATTCAGAGGTCGTGTGCAGTACAGGTGGCTATTTGTTGCAAGTGAATGGGTGGGGGAACGTATCAGTTCAGCTAGCTGGTTAAGATATGTCTAGCCTGGTCTAGACGTTAACGGTGCCATTAACTGCCTATTTCCTGGATTTTTAGTGTTTTGCTAGAAAAAAATGGTAAAAGTGTGCTGGGTACGAAAAATCAGGAGTGGGGGGGAATTCAAGAGTGCTGGCGGGGCTAAGGGGGAAGAGCAGCACCTCCAGGCACCAGAGATGATCTCTACTGGCTTGCTGGAGTGAGGTGGGGCAGGGGTGGAAATGCCCCAGGCTGTGAACCATAGCAAGCAGTGGAGGGGCATTTTAACCTCCAGAAGCTAACAATTCTCAGGCTCCTCAGACAGCTCAAGCTGCAGCCCACAAGCACTACCTCGTTCATGGACTGGCTGGTGCGTGAGGAGGCAGGGACCTGCTAGTTCTGCAGGAGGAGTGCCCACTGTCACCCACCGTGCCTGGCTCACGACATCAGGACTCCATGAGATTCCACTCCAAGTCCCTCAGGTGGAGAAGGCAGGGAAATGTTAGTGTTTCCCTGCAGCACAGAGATGCTCCTCAGCCCCACCTTCACTTGCCTCCTCCTCCTTGCACACACTGTACATTTGCCCTGGCACCTAGCTGTACCTGGTTCCACGCCCTGTTCCCTTAGGTGGTCTCTCTCCCTAGATCAACTCTCCAGACAAGCCATTGACCAGCAGTAGACCTGGGGAAACTTCCCTAGCCATCCACCAGCACCTGCCCGCCCCGTGCTGCCCACAGCAAGCCTCCCTCTCACCTGTTCCAGCTCCTTCCTTTGGTGCCCGGAAGCCTATGGTGGAAGCATGTTCTACAATGGCTTCTAGGGTGAAGATGAAAATAGTAAGTGTGGTCATTTTGTCTAGACAAAGGCACACTGAGTTGGTGCAGGATTAGCTAGTGTGGGGAACGAGCAGCCTGAGGTTGTTCAGACAGACTCTAAGGAATCTGAAAGAAACATTAGACCAGGGATAGGCGGCACATGAGCTGATTTTCAGTGGCGCTCAACTGCCCGGGTCCTGACCACCGGTCCGGGGGGCTCTGCATTTTAAATTTAATTTTAAATGAAGTTTCTTAAACATTTTAAAAACCGTATTTACTTTACATACAATAGTTTAGTTATATATTATAAACTTATAGAAAGATCTTCTAAAAACGTTAAAATGTATTACTGGCACACAAAACCTTAAATTAGAGTGAATAAATGAAGACTTAGTACACCACTTCTGAAAGGTTCAATAAGGAGGGATAGGATTCTAAAACCATAACTGTATGTAGTGTGAAAAGGAGCTTGGAAATTCAAGCTTGTCCTCCTGATTGAAATGGTACAAATGTGTGAAATTAAATGTTAGATTAAAGGATTTAAACCCTGCTTTAAATGTAAAACTGAATGCAGCCTTCACTCCATAATAAAATACACCCCACTATACAAAGTCTAAGATACATTTTTAATTAACTCGGGGGTAGGGGGGTCTTGTGAGACCCATATTCTCTTTCCCCCACTACCGGTAATAGATGCTAACAGCTATTCTGTAGTACTCACCTCTCTCTTTTTCAGTGGATTTAAAAGTCTGTCTGGAAGTTCTGTATTCTACTGCAGAGTCCTTGGATTTAAGCTTGTGTTGGAATGAAAACAGAAATCACACATATAATCTTTGAATTTCTACATTTTTCTTGCACATGTTTCCATCCACAAAGCATTTTGGAATAGCAGCAGCTACTACATTAAGGCACAGGAAGCCCTCAGTACAGCCAATTCTGCAATCTTGCCTGCTGTAGTCAATATTTAATAATACTTGGAACTATACATGTAGTGTTTTACATTTTCAAATTCTTGTACAAATATTAGCTAATCAAACTTAACAATATCCCTGTAATATCTTACAAGGAAATATGATTATACCTGTTTTACAGAGGGGGAAACAGACAGAGGGATTAAGGCCCCAATCCTGAAATTGGCTCCATGTGGGCACACCCCAGTGGCCACAGGAGTCCAGCTTAAATTGCAGGGATGTGTCTGTGCTGAGCCAATTACCAGACCAAGGCTTAAGTGACTTGTCCAAGGCCACACAGTAAAACAGTGGCAGAGTTACGACTAGACCACAGAAGTACCTGATTTCCAGTTCTATCCTCAGTGCACTAGACCATGCTACCTACCAAAGCAGCCATCTACAGTAGCTTTTTAATAGGCTTTTTAGCTGGATCTTCTTGAACAACAGGCTCACAGAAGATGGCTGCCATGTTCCTTAGAGCCTTGTTGAAAATAGAGGTCCTGTCCTTACACGTGTCCTTCTGAGGTAACTGTTTGATACCATTAGTTGTCTTGTCCTGCTGAAGTAAAAAATGAATCTCCTCTACTGATTATATTACTTAGTAGGAGAAACTGCTGTCTCCAGAAACTCTTTACAAGTGCAGCTAAAGAAAGAGAGAGATTAATGGAGGATGTGAAGAAAAATAAAGTGACAGAGAAACTATGATCTTCCAAATTTCATATTATGCAGCTTCTTTGTCTTGCAGCCTTACATTATTTGTCCTCCCCTCTAACAAGCAACTGTACAATGGCAATGAGGAGTTCCACGTCTATTGTCTCTCAGTGAGCCTCTATGAAGTTTAGTCTGCTCACTAAATGCCAGAGCCAGAGCTGCTTACTAAATGCCAAACATATCCGAGAGTCAAGTGGAAATTTTCCCACCTCATAATATGTGGGGGGGAGGGGTATTATTATTACTAAAACTCATTCATACATCTTTACATCAACAGTAATAAAAATTCTGCAAGCCAAATTCTGCCC
>NW_020680692.1:0-2830 GCF_002925995.2 Terrapene triunguis
ACAATCTGTGTGAGAGCAAGGGGGAGACCTTTATGGCGGGGTGGGAGGTTGAGGCAAATAGCCTGGCTGCTGATTACGCCCAGCCAGACAGCCGGGCGATTAGAAGAGCCCAGCGGGACGCGCTGTGCATCCGGGAGGCTTTGAAAGCCAGTTTCAAGGCTGAGCAGGGTACCCATTGACTTTTAAGTTTGTGGACACAGAAGCTGAACTTGCCCCCGTTTCTTTACCCAGTTGCCGTCGACTATCCTCTCCAATTACATACCCCCTTCACCCCCTTCCCAAAAAATAAAATCTGTTCTGTTTTGTTCATGGACACCGTTGTCTTTATTACTGTTTTCACGGGAATGTTTTAAACCTGGGACGCAGACTGTGGCGGGGAGCGGGTTTAGGGTTGTGATGCAAATGATGCTTCTAAACTCCAGGAATGACAGGCTCCGCGATGGTGGACTGGTTGTTTCAACGGAGCCTGCCAGCCCTCCTGGCCGGGACTGCGTGTATGTGTCGGCTATGTGACTGTCTTGCAGGGGGAGGAGGGTTACAGATCCCCTGCTGCGCGGCTCTGTGATCCAGGGTAAGGACCGCTGCATAAGATCTGTAACTGCCCTCCCCCGCCACCAAGTCACAGAGCAACACCACCGCCCCCACCACACAGAACATGAAAACCACCTCCCAGACTGACCAGGATAACTAGTCACTGCACTGTATATGTGCCCTGCTGCTGCACCTGCCCCCTGCTAAAGGTGACTGTCCTGTCCAATGACCAAGGCCCTGCCCCCCCCTCCAGACAGACTCCCCTCCAAAAGAAGAGGATGGAAACAGAAATGAACAGAAACGTATTCTTTATTAACAACCGCACATGGAACGGGGGGGTGAAACTTGGACGGGGTCTTGTGTGAGGCGGGTAGGAAAGGACTTTTCAAATTTTGGGGAATGAGAGCCTTCTAGTGGTAGAGCAGTCCGCAGGGGTGGAGTGAAATTTTTCCCGGCCCCTTCCACCCCTCCGTGTTTGGACTTTGGGTGAGGGGGGTATGGGACTTGGTGGCGGGGCAGGGCAGTTACAGAGAGACTGCAGCGGGGCTCTCTCCTCCTGCCTCCGGTCCTGCAGAACATCCACAAGGCGGCGGAGCGTGTCCGTTTGCTCCCTCATTAGTCCAAGCAGCGTTTGAGTAGCCTGCCTGTCCTCCTGTCGCCACCTCTCCTCCCGTTCAATGTTTGCCCGGTGCATTTGGGACAAGTTCTCCCTCCACTGTGTCTGCTGGGCTGCCTGTGCTCGGGAGCATTCCATTAGTTCAGCAAACATGTCTTCCCGTGTCCTCTTCTTCCTCCTCCTAATGTGCGCTAGCCTCTGGGCAGATGTGGCTGTGGGAATTGGAAAAAGGGAGTGAATTCCTGAGACAGAGCAATGTATCTGTGAACAGAGAACATAGTCTTTCTCTGTGAACAAGACCATGCAGAGCACCTATCACACGCGCACTGAGGACAAGGTCGAATTTTCGGCCCTCGCCTACAGTGCCTGCGGTCTTGCTGTGGCGAGCTGAGGAGCAGGGCAGGACACCGGACTTTGTCTAGATGGCAAACATGGTAAGCCGTAGACTTGTGGCCGCTTAAAACTTTAAGAGTGGCACTGGCCTCCTTTCACATAGAAAGCAATGCGAGTCTCTGCTGGCAGCAATCCTGCAAGCATGAACTCTGGCCCTGTCCCAGCCCCTCGCGGCTGTAAACCGCGTGGCTGTAAACCGGCGGTTGCAGTTCTGTAAAGGGACGGGCAAGCAGTCCCAATACTAACTTTCCCCTACCTAATTCACAGCAGGGAGTCATGCCTGACATCACCCTCCTGAAGGTCTCCGAGAGCCAGAAGGAGAAGATGCTCCGGGACAGCCTGCAGAAACCGGGGCCATTTGCTGCACTGCTGTGCAAGGCCATGATCCCGGAGTACCTGCTGGCGTTGTGGCAGGGAAACGTGTCCTACCACGGGGGGCCTAATAAGCTGTCCCTGCCCAGGAACCTGCTGATGAGGCTTGAAAAACACCTGCAGGAGGTGTATGAGGAGTTCTCCCCGGAGGATGTCGCCTCGATCCCCGGTTACATTGACCAGTTCTTGGCTTAGGTGCCCTTGGAGGGACAAATGACTGCAGGGTTTTGGGCACTATAATCATGAAGCGGACATTGTGAGATTTTTTTAAAATGGTTCGGACTATATATTGAGGCGCCCAAAGACGGAGTAATCATGATACACTTTGCACTGATTCCCCTTTTGTTTGACTTTCCTGTTTACATGTTTTTAAGCACTTTACCCACTGTTAATATTTTCAATCTTCCTGTTTTGTTGCAAATAAATGTTTACATGTTTTAAAGCACTTTAGCTACTGTTAATATTTTAAATATGCCAGTTATGTTGTAAATAAATGTTTGGATATTTAAAACACTTACTGCTTGATCCTTCCCCTGAATCTGTGTCTGGGGTAACGGCTGGGGAGGGTTGGTAGGGGATCTCTGTCAGGGTGATGAAGAGCTCCTGGCTGTCGGGCAAATCAGCGTTGTAAGCGCTGTCTACTGCCTCGTCCTCCTCATCTCCTTCCTCCTCTTCCCCGTCCGCTGAGGAACCGGCCGCGGACAATATCCCATCCTCAGAGTCCACGGTCAGGGGTGGGGTAGTGGTGGCGGCCGCACCTAGGATGGAATGCAGTGCCTCGTAGAAACGGGATGTGTGAGGCTGGGATCCGGAGCGTCCGTTTGCCTCTTTGGTCTTCTGGTAGCCTTGTCTCAGCTCCTTGATTTTCACGCGGCACTGCGTTGCATCCCGGCTGTAGCCTCTCTCTGCCATGGCTTT
>NW_020680693.1:0-18017 GCF_002925995.2 Terrapene triunguis
ATTTAGTTGGGAATTGGTCCTGCTTTGAGCAGGGGGTTGGACTAGATGACCTCCTGAGGTCCCTTCCAACCCTGATATTCTATGATTCTATGAGTAATAATACACATTGGGGGGAGGGATAGCTCAGTGGTTTGAGCATTGGCTTGCTAAACCCAGGGTTATGAGTTTAATCCTTGAGGGGGCCACTTGGGGATCTGAGGCAAAATCAGTACTTGGTCCTGCTAGTGAAGGCAGGGGGCTGGACTCTATGACCTTTCAAGGTCCCTTCCAGTTCTAGGAGATAGGATATCTTTATTTATTTAACAAACAAAAGAGGGGTGAGTAGTTATTTCAGTGTTTGGACATTCATACACACCATGTAGCTGTGGTGGTGGCAAGTGAAAAGAGCACAAACAGTTCTGTGACGCTGATGACTTTTACTGTCTGATCACACGTTAAGTATTAATACTAAAGCAAGATAGAAACCATCTTAAAGTGCAATTAGCGCATATAATTAACAAGTAAGCTGCTGTAAATGAGCACAAGACACATGACAATATTTTTATGGGTTGAATTAAAACTATGGGTCGGGGGTAACCAGTGCCGTATAGTCAGGATAAATGTAAAGAAGCCACTGTAATCAGGTGGCTGAAACAGTTAAGTGGCCTCCACCCCAAACACAGGCCCATGTCTGTGGCCAAAACAAAGGCATATCCAAGGCCACTCAAGAATTTGAACCATGTGGTCAGGGGCCTGGCTGGGCATTGTTTGAGTCGGGGCGGGGGGGAATGAAGCACACAGTAACAGAAGTGCTGGTAATATGACCTAGAGAGAGAGAGCTTTTTGGGTGCCCAGTAGAGGCTAGAAAGGCAACAAAAAAAATGCTTTTCTGCAGTTTGACTCCTGCTGTGTTCAGGGAAACAGGATGTATCTTTGTAAATAAATAAGATGGCATCAAAGAAAATAGCTGATTCTAGCGTCAGTTTCTCCTCCTAACTGGAACAATCCTCAGTACCCCTAATTTGGCTAACTGGTTGGGTGAAAAGGAGTAACAATATAACTGTATCATAGGGCCAATCCATTGCTGATCACTTTGTTTTCTGGGCCCATCTCACTGCCTGCTGCTCAAAAATCACCTCTCTAGACACAGACTACGTGTATTCTTATGCATATTAGCCCTGCCTTGCTGTCACTGGTCTAAGTTACTCTATTTTATCTTGTCTGTTGTTTTAACAAAGCACTAACACTGGTCTCAGGCATTAACAGGGTATTTTGAGAACACCAGGGAAAGGATAAAGCAAACAGAGGCTGCTTTTCTCAGGGTATTGATGAAGCAGTTCAATCCTAGGAGCAGGAACACACAATGTGGGAAGTCTGTTTTCAATTGTTGTGCCACTATGATTGATGGCTGCCGCCCTGGCTTGATTATTATTATTTATTCTTTGCATCACAATAGCACCTAGAGACCCCAACCAACCCCTCTGTGCAAGTCACACAGTCAGAGACGGGCTCTGCCCAGAAGAGCTGACAGTCTAAATCAACAAGACAGAGAAAGGTTGGTAGAGAGGAATAATTATTATCCTCATTTTACAGACGGGGACTGAGGTACAGACAAATCAAAAGAGTTCAGCTTCCATTTGGGCACCAAACGACCCGAGCAGGTTTTCCAAGAGCTCAGCACGTTGGATACCGTGGCCTTTTGAACATTTAGCCATAAGCAACACGAGCTGAGCGCTTTTGAAAATCTGGCCCCATTTGTGGGTGCTGAGCACTTGCAAGTCTGGCCCTAGGGGTATGATGTACTCAGTCTCACGCCCAGGCTTACACGTCCATACTGCACTACACAGAGCTTGTGACTCGGGTCTGCAGCTTGAGCTGCGTCCATATGGCAGATTGTCAAGGCTTGGAGCCAAGTTGCAGGGGGTCTCAGGCTCTGACCCACCCCCCTAGCAGGATTCACTGGGTTAAGAAATTCTACACTGCACACCAAGGGTATGTCTACACTGGCAAGTTTCTGCGCAACAAGTTATACCTGTTTTATTAAAGCGCTGGAATTGAACCACTGTTGTGTGTCCACACTGTGCTCCGTGTGATGGTGGAGCGCATACACATTAGCAGCTCTTGCAAGGACACAGAGACCAGTGCATTGTGGGAGCTATCCCAGTGTGCAAGTGGCTGCAGGGTGTTTTGGGAAGGATTTGCAATGCCTCGTGGGGCAGGCACAGCGTCACATGATGCAGGTTTCCCAATCCCACTGTTCCATGGGCACCCTACTACATTGCCAGCTGCTTTTCAACTGACGGGGGTGGGAGGGAAGGGGAGGGTGCGACAGGGAGTGTGTATTGGGGGAGACAGTGTGTTTTGCGGGACAGAGAGTGTGTCACCATGCTGTCTTGAAAGTTCAGACAGCGGCAGAAAGCAACCAGTCCTGAGGCAGGGGGAGGGGGAAACCCCGACATCAGCCCCCGCCTACCTCCTTAGCTCTCTGCACAGCAATCTCTGTCTCTCTCTCTCTCTCTCACACACACACACCCTGCCTTTGTGTTCAATAACCTGAGCATTTCACGTTGATGGTTTGCTGTGTGTCCCGGAGCAGATCACCACAGCACTCAACAGTTGTCAGAAACCGAGCTTCGAAAGGGGAGCGGCGCATGCCTTCAGGGCTGCCAGCCGAGTTCAAAACAATGAGCAGAGCATCCACTTGAGGGATCATGGGACATTTCTGGAGGCCAGCTACTGTGCTCAAAGCAATGGACGTGTTTACACTGACAACAGAGCGCAGAAGCCACTGTGCTGGGAACCTTACTCCTCTCGTCGGGGTGGTTTTGGCAGTGTGTACACCATGGGCGTTTCTGCGCAGGAAGCTGATATACTGCCCTGTAACTTGCCAGTGTTTACATACCCTGAGTCTGGGCTCTGACTCAGGTTTGAGCCCAAGCCACCCCTTCCATCCACACACAAATCAGTCTGACTCGGGTCAGCAAGCACTCAGAACCTGGATCCTGAGACTCTGCTAGGGTGGTGGGTCCCCAGTCCTGCTGTGACTTGGCTCCAGGCCCTGTCATTGTGCAGTGGGGCTGCAGACCGGAGTCAGAAGGTCTGTGTAGTGATGATGTGTGGAAGCACTAGCATGGCTGTGAGACCCAGGTTCACAGTGCCGCATGGACACACAAGTGTGCGCTTGCAAACACCAAATCCACAAGCCCACAGATCTGGGCTTAGTGTACAGTGTAGTCATACCCTAAGGGTATGTCTACACTACGAGACTAGTTCGATTTTACTTAAATCGAATATGTGGAATCGATATTACAAAGTCGAAAGTGTGTATCCACACTAAGGACAGTAATTCGACTTTGTGAGTCCACACTAACGGGGCAAGCGTTGACATTGGAAGCGGTGCACTGTGGGCAGCTATCCCACAGTTCCCGCAGGCCCCGCTGCCCATTGGAATTCTGGGTCGAGCCCCCAATGTCTTCTGGGGAAAAAAATGTGTCGAGGGTGGTTTTGGGTAACTGTCGTCATCCAACCGTCACTCCCGCCCTCCCTCCCTGAAAGCGCCGGCGGGAAATCAGTTCGCGCACTTTTCTGGTCAGTGACAGCGCGGACGCCACAGCACTGCGAGCATGGAGCCCGCTGCGACCATCGCTGCAGTTATGGCCGTTGTCAACACCTTGCACCTTATCATCCACCTTTCCCAGAGGCAGATGCTGAGAAATCGGGCGAGGAGGCTACGGCAGCGCGGTGAGGACCTGAAGTCTGAGAGTGGTACAGACCTGTCACAAATCACGGGACCCCGCGCCGAGGACATCATGGTGGCAATGGGTCATGTTGATATTGTGGAACGGTGATTCTGGGCCTGGGAAACAAGCACGGACCGGTGGGACCGCATAGTGCTGCAGGTCTGGGATGAATCACAGTGGCTGTGAAACTTTCGCATGCGGAAGGGGACTTTCCTGGAACTTTGTGAGTTGCTGTCCCCTGCCCTGAAGCGCAAGGACACCCAGATGCGAGCAGCCCTGACTGTCCAGAAGCGAGTGGCCATAGCCCTCTGGAAGCTTGCAACGCCAGACAGCTACCGGTCAGTCGCGAACCACTTTGGTGTGGGCAAATCTACCATGGGGGTTGTTGTGATGCAAGTAGCCAACGCAATCGTTGAGCTACTGCTCTTAAAGGTAGTGACCCTGGGAAATGTGCAGGTCATCATAGATGGCTTTGCCGTGATGGGATTCCTAAACTGCGGTGGGGCTATAGATGGAACTCACATCCCTATCCTAGGACCGGACCACCAGGCCAGCCAGTACATTAACCGAAAGGGCTACTTTTCAATGGTGCTGCAAGCACTGGTGGACCATAGGGGACGTTTTACAAACATCAACATCGGATGGCCGGGCAAGGTTCATGACGCTCGTGTTTTCAGGAACTCTGGTCTGTTTAGACGGCTGCAGGAAGGTATTTACTTCCCGGACCACAAAATAACTGTTGGGGATGTGGAGATGCCTATAGTGATCCTCGGGGACCCAGCCTACCCGCTAATGCCCTGGCTCATGAAGCCCTATACAGGCGCCCTGGACACTGAAAAAGAACTCTTCAACTACCGGCTGAGCAAGTGCAGAATGGTGGTGGAGTGTGCTTTTGGCCGTCTCAAGGGGAGATGGAGAAGCTTACTGACTCGCTGTGATCTCAGCGAAACCAATATCCCCATTGTTATTGCAGCTTGCTGTGTGCTCCACAATCTGTGTGAGAGCAAGGGGGAGACCTTTATGGCGGGGTGGGAGCTAGAGGCAAATAGCCTGGCTGCTGATTACGCCCAGCCAGACAGCCGGGCGATTAGAAGAGCCCAGCGGGACGCGCTGTGCATCCGGGAGGCTTTGAAAGCTAGGTTCCTCAGTGAGCAGGGTAACCTGTGACTATTAAGTTTGTTTACAGAGAAGCTGAACCTGCCCCCATTTCTTTACCCAGTGAATGTTCACTATCCTCTCCAGTAACATAGCCCATTCCCCCCCTTCCAACACACGTTTAAAAATAAAATCACTTGAAGTTTGTTAATGAACACCGTATTCTTTATTACTGTTTTCGCGGTAAAGTGTTGAACCTGGGATGCAGACTGTGGTGGGGAGCGGGTGTAGTGTAGTGATGCAAAGGACGCTTCTAAACTCGAGGAATGACAGGCTCTGCACTGGTGGACTGGTTGTTTCAACGGAGCCTGCCACCCCTCCTGTTCGGGACTCTGTGTGTGGGGGCTATGTGACTTTGTGGCAGGGGGAGGACGGTTACAGATCCCCTGCTGCGTGGCTCTGTGATCTAGGATAAGGACCGCTGCATAAGATCTCTAACCGCCCTCCCCCGCCACAAAGTCACATAGCCCCCCCACACACAGAACATGAAAACCACCTCCCAGACTGACCAGGGTAACTAGTGACTGCAATGCGAGTGTGCCCTGCTGCTGAACCTGCCCCCGCCTCTGTACCCTGGTAAAGGTGACTGTCCTGTCCAATTACCAACCCCCTTCCCCCCCTTCAAACAGACTCTCCTCTAAAAGAACACGATGGAAACAGTAATTAACAGAAACGTATTTTTTATTAGCAACTACACATGAAACTGGGGGATGAAACTGGGACGGGGGCTTGGGTGAGGCGGGAAGGAAAGGACTTATCAAATTTTGGGGAATGACAGCCTTCTGCTACTTGAGCAGTCTGCAGGGGTGGAGTGAGAGTTTTCACGGATTCTGCCGCCCCTCCTTCTTGGGACTTTGGGTGAGGGGGGTATGGGACTTTGTGGCGGGGGAGGACGGTTAGAGATAGACTGCAGCGGGGCTCTGTCCTCCTGCCTCCGGTCCTGCAGAACATCCACAAGGCGCCGGAGCGTGTCCGTTTGCTCCCTCATTAGTCCAAGCAGCGTTTGAGTCGCTTGCTGGTCTTCCTGCCGCCACCTCTCCTCCCGTTCCATGTGTGCTCGGTGCATTTGGGACAAGTTCTCCCTCCACTGGGTCTGCTGGGCTGCCTGGGCTCGGGAGCATCCCATTAGTTCTGAGAACATGTCCTCCCGTGTCCTCTTCTTCCTACGCCTAATCTGCGCTAGCCTCTGGGAGTGTGATGCCAGGGTAGGTTGGGAGACAGTCGCAGCTGTGGGATGGGAAAAAGGGAGTGAATCCTCAGAAAGATAAATTTAGTTGTGAACAAATAACATAGTCTTTCTCTGTGAACAAGACCATGCACAGCACCTATCACATGCGCACTCAGGACAAGGTCGAATTTTCGGCCTTCGCCTTCAGTGCCTGGGGTCTTGCAGTGTAGATCAGACAAGCGGGGCAGGACAGCGGAATTTGGGTAGCAGGTTGACATGGTAAGCCGTAGACTTGTGGCTGCTTAAAACTTTAATAATAGCACTGGCCTCCTTTCATGTTCAAAGCAATGCCAGTCCCTGCTGCCAGCAATCCGGCAAGCATGAACTCTGCCCCTGTCCCACCCCCTCGCGGCTGTCCCAGGGAAAGATCCCTGTATGCTGCCCCTCTCCCGCCTCCACCACGTGGCTGTAAACCGCCGGTTACAGTTCTGTAAAGGAACAGGCAAGCAGTCCCAATACTAACATTCCCCTACCTAATTCAAAGCAGGTCACCATGAGCGACATCACTCTGATGAGGATTTCAGAGACGGAGAAAGAAAGAATGCTTCGGGAAAGCCTGCAAAGACCAGGGCCGTATGCCGCCATGCTCTGCAAGGCAATGATCCCCGAGTACTTGCTTGTCTCCTGGTGCGGAAACGTTTCCTACCACGGAGGACCCAATAAGGCCGCTCTCCCCAGGAACCTCATGCAAAGGCTTTCCAATTACCTCCAGGAGAGCTTCGTGGAGATGTCCCAGGAGGATTTCTGCTCTATCCCCGGACATATAGACCGGATTTTACTGTAGCTGCACTGGCAGGGACTAAACAGTAGAGCGCCTAGGGCAAACCAATCATGCTAAACCGGACATTGTTAGATTTTTTTTCAGTAGTTGCACTGCCAAGGACTGAAATGTTAAGCGCCTAGGGCAAAGTAATCATGAAAAACCCATTGTTAATATTGTTAATATTCCTGTTCTGTTAAAAATAAATGTTTACATGTTTAAAACAGTTACCGACTGATCCTTCCCCTGATTCTGTGTCCGGGTTAACGCCTGGGGACGGTTAGTAGGGGATCTCTGTAAGGGTGATGAAGAGATCCTGGCTGTCGGGGAAATCAGCGTTGTAAGCGCTGTCGACTGCCTCGTCCTCCTCATCTCCTTCCTCATCTTCCCCGTCCGCGAACATCTCCGAGGAACCGGCCGTCGACAATATCCCATCCTCAGAGTCCACGGTCAGTGGTGGGGTAGTGGTGGCGGCCGCACCTAGGATGGAATGCAGTGCCTCGTAGACACGGGATGTCTGGGGCTGGGATCCTGAGCGTCCGTTTGCCTCTTTGGTCTTCTGGTAGCCTTGTCTCAGCTCCTTGATTTTCATGTGGCACCGCGTTGCATCCCGGCTGTATCCTCTCTCTGTCATGGCTTTAGAGATCTTCTCGTAGATCTTTGCATTCCGTCTTTTCAATCGCAGCTCGGAAAGCACGGACTCATCGCCCCACACAGCGATCAGATCCAAGAGTTCCCGATCAGTCCATGCTGGGGCCCTCTTTCTAGTCTGCGATTGCACGGCCATCTCTGCTGGAGAGCTCTGTATCGTTGCCAGTGCTGCTGAGCTCGCCACGATGTCCAAACAGGAAGTGAGATTCAAACTGCCCAGACAGGAAAAGGAATTCAAATTTTCCCGGGGCTTTTCCTGTGTGGCTGGTCAGAGCATCCGAGCTCGGACTGCTGTCCAGAGCGTCAACAGAGTGGTGCACTGTGGGATAGCTCCCGGAGCTATTACCGTCGATTTCCATCCACACCTAGCCTAATTCGACATGGCCATGTCGAATTTAGCGCTACTCCCCTCATTGGGGAGGAGTACAGAAGTCGAATTTAAGAGACCTCTATGTCGAACTAAATGGCATCGTGGTGTGGACGGGTGCAGGGTTAATTCGATGTAACGCTGCTAAATTCGACATAAACTCCTAGTGTAGACCAGGCCTAAGAGACTTTCCCATAGTCCACATGGAGTCTGTGGAAGAGCAAAATCTTGAACCAGATCTTCTGAGTCCCAGACCAGTGCCTTAAACACAAGGCCATCTTTTCTTTCTAGGGCTTATACAATTGTGAATAGGTGGGGCATAGGAACAGTTAATAAATTCAGCTGAATAAATATATGAGCAGAGCTGCTCTAGACCCTGAGGCCAGCGTCTGAGACCTCCTGAGCCCCCCGTTCACTTACACATGCTCCCCCCGAGCTCCACCTCGGCTATGGGCACTCCAGGCTTCTGGTTAACCCTTCAGAGACAGAGTTAAGCCTCTTGCACTGCAAGGAACACGGGCTTAGCAAAAAGGAATGTCTTGTCCATAGACCCTTTCCTGTTAAAGCACCTGAGATGTCAGATCTTGGAAAGTAGCAAAAGTCCAGAGACGCAAGCCCAGCACATCCTCCGTATGTGTGGCAATGGCCTGTGCTCAAAGCAGAACTCCGCTCGTATATAGGGCCTGTCTCTGGGCTCAGATTGAAGCTCCAGACCCGCCATATATGCTCATCCCCCTTGTAAGACCCAGTGTAGAGACCCTGGAGTTCCATGGAGGAGGGCAGTAGCTGAGTTACAGTCCATGGCCTCAGACTGCTCTCAGCGATGGTCCCTCAGTGAAGTGTCAGACACTTTTCCCAGGCAGGGCACTATCTGCACTGCAGCATAGCAGGCTTGCCCTTGGGCACATGCACTGGTGTTGAGTAGGTATCTGGGCACACCTACTTGGGGAGCCTCTGAATCCTTTCAGTGGTATTCTGATTAGAGAGACCTCTAGGTACTGAATCCTGGCTGTGAAGGACTGCAGGGCTCATGAGGCAGTGATGGGCACCCTCTGGGACTGGACTGAGCTTCCCAGGGGTCAGTGAGTTGCATGGGGGCAGGGAGCTGGAAGAGAGAGCTGCTGCTCCCCTTGGGTCTGGGCTGAGGAGAAGAGATGATGGAGCCCTGCTGGTGAGTTGCTGCTGGTTAAAGACACAGAGGGTTGCCAACTGTCTAATCACACAAACTAAAACACCCTTGCCCCACCCGTTCCCTGAGACTGCAGCCCTGCCCCACTCCTTCTCCAAGGCCCTGCCCCTGCTCACTACATCCCCCCTCCCTCCGTCCCCCACCCTCACTCACTTTCACGGGGCTGGGGCAGGGGGCTGGGGTGCAGGAGAGAGGGCAGGCTTTGGATTGGGGCCAAGGGGTTCGGAGTGTGGAAGGGGACACCGGGCTGAGCCTGGAGAAGGGGATTGGGGTGCAGAAAGGGGCTCGGGGTGAGGGCTCTAGCCAGCCGGTGCTTATGTCGGGCAGCTCCTGGTTGGCTATGCAGCGGGGCTAAGGTGGGCTTCCTGCCTGCCCTGGCTCTGTGCTGCTCACAGAAGCGACTGGCACATCCCTGTGGCCCGTAGGGCAGGTCCAGGTGGCTCCACATGCTGACCCTGCCTGCAGGCACCGCCCCTACAGCTCCTATTGGCTGCAGTTCCCAGCCAATGGGAGCTGCCTAGTCAGCGCTCAGGGCGGGGGCAGCGCACAGAGCCACATGATCGCCCTGTGCCTAGAGGTCGCAGGGACGTGCCGGTCACTTCCAGGAGCCGTGCGGAGCCAGGGCAGGCAGGGAGCCTGCCTTAGCTCCACTGCACCGCCGGACTTTTAGTGGCCCAAAGTCTCCCGCATTGGCTTCAGAAGCCTCTGGGAGATCGAGCCCGATTCCGGGAGACACCAGCCAATCTGGGAGGGTTGGCAACACGAAAGATACGTCACCAGGGTTAAGGCTACACTACCGCTGCCCGCTTCTTAGTGCTGAGCCGTAGCTCATGGACGCCTTCTCCAGAGCTAAGCACTGAGGGTGGAGTCTGGAGACTGTCAGCTGTGCAGCAGCTCTGCATGTGATTGCAAACAACTGCCAAAAGCGTGTGTCATCCTGGGGCTATTGCCCTCTGATATAACAACTGTTACTGCCGGCTGGTGTTGTGCAACCTAAATAGGGCAAAACACAAAATTACCCCACTCCTTGTTTCACCTGGACTCCCACTGACAGACTTACAAAGTGCTGGCCTGAACTCCTGCTCATTCAGTAGCCGATGCAGGAGAGGGCCCAGAACTATAGGGCTCAGGGAGAGCGCGCACTCTGGGATGGGCGGAGCTGTGAATATTGCCAAGAGTGCTGGTTAGGGTTAGATTGCAACTTGCTGTTGAAAGCTGCAGTCATTAGCTGAGCGATTGCAGCGCCACCTACTGATCTGGTAGGGGTAGAACAACTTAATCCATGTATCAGAGGGGTAGCCGTGTTAGTCTGAATCTGTAAAAAGCAACAGAGGGTCCTGTGGCACCTTTAAGACTAACAGAAGTATTGGGAGCATAAGCTTTCGTGGGTAAGAACCTCACTTCTTCAGATGCAAGACTTAATCCATGTTACTCTGGTGCATTTTCTATTGTGCGCTGTTAGGGTACATTTTGGGGGAGGGATAGCTCAGTGGTTTGAGCATTGGCCTCTTAAACACAGGGTTATGAGTTCAATCCTTGAGGGGGCCACTTAGGAATCCAGGGCAAAATCAGTACTTGGTCCTGCTAGTGAAGGCAGGGGGCTGGACTCAATGACCTTTCAGGGTCCCTTCCAGTTCTATGAGATAGATATATCTCCATAATATTATTTTAAGTAAAAGTGTGTTGGTTTTATTTTGCCTGCATAAGATCCATTATTGATATTTTTGGTCCTGGAGGCAACCGAAGTACAAACACAGATGTATTCAGTGCCTGTCCAGGTGGCGGCACCACCAACTATAAATATTCCTAACAGTAAAAGAACTACTGCAGGGAGGTTACTTAAGGATTCCCACCTAATTTCCCATCTCAGCTGGGACCCCCAGGATCACCATTATCCTTAATAACGTAAGGTGCCCAGGCAACAGGTGAGAGTTGCCTGCTCTCAAGTAACCCAGGAAGGAAAGGGGGAGGTTACAAGTAATACAAAATAAAATTCATAATTTGATACTGAAATATCCCACTGTCACAATAGCACCTACCTGCCTCCCACACGTGGCACCAAAATGAAGTGTCAATCCCAGTAGATTGTGCAGCTCTGTGACGCTCCCTCTCCTTTTTGAGGGCTTGTCTACTTACTTTGGTATAACTTACATCTCTCGGGGTGGGAATAATCCACATCCCCCGAGCCACATAATTTATGTCAAGTTTAGCGCCAGTGTGGACAGCGCTCTGTCGGTGGGCGAGCGCCTCCCATCGCCATGGTTACCACCTCTCACGGAGATGGAGTTATGGGGATGGGAGAGCTGTCTCCCCTCTACTTAGAGCCTCATCCCCAGATGCGTTACAGCAGCGCAGCTGCAATGGTGCAGCTGTGTCGATGTAGCTCTTCTAGTGCAGACTAGACTGTGCAGCAGTGACATCATTAGCAATGTTGACATTTAAATTACTGTCATTGGGCATTGGGCATCTCGTTTAACCCCTTATGGAGATGACTGGGGCACTTCAGACCTTTCTGGGCTATTGTTTCTGCAGATTCAGGTAAACCTCACTGGAGTGGTTACACTTGGGTCATATTTTATTCTTCACAACCACGAGGGCTAGAGACTTAATCTGAAATGAAAGCTGAGATTCTGGAGAACAAGATGGCAGCTAAAAAGAAAAAAATCTGGTCAACAACCCAGTATGACCTGGCCCAATTCATGCTCTAGACATGCTTAAACTGTGGAAAGATTTCCTAGCCTGTCTGTTAGTCACTCTGTGTTTGGAATTTTGCAGGTATCACACTGTTGGACAGTGCGGCTCTTAGAAAGGATGTGGATACGAAGAAACAATACAAGACTGAATTTCAGGTTATTGCATCTGACACCATTGCGGCTAAGGCCTCTGCACTCCATGCTGGTGAATCACTGAAGGCCAGTTTCCTGTGTGGTTTAGTTGAAATGACTGGATCTGCTGTATATTTAAGTGACACCAGGAAATCCAGTCATCAGGCCCGAGTTACTCTCCAATACAAAATGACAACGAGGTCTGAGCATCTGACAATGAGCCATTTAGGACAGCAGGTCTCTTATCCTGCTGTATTCGACCAAGGCAAAGCAACCCATGTGGTCACGGCTGTGCTGTATGGGGCTCAGGCTTTCTTTGTGTTTGATCGGGAAGTTTCTTTACTTGAGAGCGTAGAAGAGATACAGGGAAAGATGAAACTTATGATAGAAAAAATACCAAAGATTTCAGAAAAAGATGGAGAATCCAAAATGGATGATAAGGAAATAGAAAATACTGAAAAAATCACTTGTATGTTCTATGGTGACTTTGGTCCCGAGAACAATCCAGTTACTTATCAAGATGCTATAAAAGTTTATTCTTCCCTCCCCAAGCTGCTGGGAGCCAATGGGGAGAAGGCCGTACCAGTGATAGTCTGGCTGTATCCACTCATCAAGCAAGATTCCAGAAGCACTCAGCTGATACGTGAGATCAGCGTTGGGCTGATTTCCAATGTTGAAGCTGTCATGGAGCACCTCACAGAACTAGACATGCGGTGCAATGACATGATGAAGGACAGGACTGCCACAACTTTCCCTGAAATGAAGAGGAAAGTCCAGCAATTCCAAGCTCTGTGTAATCAGTACAGACAAGCTTTCCAGCGACAGCTAACAGAACTCGTACCCTGTATCCGTGGAGGAGGAGCCGAGGAAGGGGCCCTGGTGGACATTTTAAGCAGCAAAGAACAATCACCATTCAATACACAGAGACTCAATGAATTTCTGGATACAAAGGAGCGAGAGATGAATTTAGTGGATTCCTACCTTAGTGTGCTACAGAATGTGGAAGTCGTATCCTCCAAGAGTGAACTAGAAAAAATAGTACTCAGCCCTGAGCATGATTCTGTTGTGTCTTTTACACTCACTTCATTACACAACAAACAACCATATGTATCAGATTTGAAATTTTGGCTTCTGGAGAAAAATCAGGAATCAGCACCAGCCAGTTCTCCCTATGAGAAATCAAACTCCAAACAGTGGTTTGAGGATGAAGAGATAAGAAGAAAAGCACGAAAATTTGCAAAGTCCTTCTCTGACTTTACCAAGGTCAATAAATCTCAAGAAAAGACCCGGTTCATTGTGGCCTCCGTTCCAGATGAGGAGCATCCAGGAGCTTCCATTTACCTGTATGCAGATGGAAAGCTGGACAGCCACAATTTCGAGCCTCCATTAAAGCCTCTTCCTCCCCTGATAGATGGAATCAGACATGACCGTGTGCAGCTCACGTTTAACCCAGCAGCCTGTGGCAGGGCTGCGATATCCGGCTATCGGGCAGAGTACAGAATTGTAGGGCAGGAGAACTGGACGGCTGTGACTGTAAATAACACACAAGTGACATTCACAGTAACAGGGCTACGTGCAAACACCGAGTACCAGTTCCGATACGCTGCAGTGAGCAAACCAGGGCTCAGCGAGAGCAGCGACATGAGTGATCCTGTGAAGACTCTTCCTACCAGCCCGCCTGGGAAGCCTGTAACAGATATTGTAGATTCATCTGCCATAACTCTCACCTGGGAGAGTCCAAGTGTCACTGGAGATGGAGTCAGTATAAGGGAGTATCAGGTGGAATATAAAGAGAAGACAGGAGATACGGGTCAGGAGGGGAAAGGCAAATGGCTGGAACGAAGGACAGGAGATAGAAGTGGATCTTGTAATATTGATGGACTGAGGCCTGAGACGCCCTACAGATTCCGAGTGTTGGCTGTGTGTGCGGACGGAGCTGTGAGTGCCCCAAGTGAGGAGAGTTGGATCTCAACGCTAAAGAAAGATAAACATTTAAGTAAATCTGCGTATTATTCCCTCAACTACAGTCCTCTAATGCCTGGAGCTACTGGATCAGGTAAGGGATTCCTTATCAAGGGCATGAATCTAAATTATCCTGGGTGTATAATGCAGGCTCGGCTTCCATTCAAATAATGAATACAATTAGAAATAAATCCTAGCTTCCAGTTAAATACCCGAGCTCTTTCCTATGCGTGGACTGGGTGGCTGAGGTGATGCCCCAGACTCAGGGCACAGAGTGGATCAACATAAGAACGGCCATATTGGGTCAGACCAATGGTCCATCTAGCCCAGTATCCTGTCTTCCAACAGTGGCCAATGCCAGGTGCTCAAGAGGAAATGAACAAAACAGGCAGTTATCGAGTGATCCATCCCATTGTCCACCCCCAGGTTCTGGCATACAGAAGCTAGGGACACCCAGAGCATGGGGTTGCATCCCTGCCCATCCTGGCTAATAGCCATTGATGGACCGATCCTACATGAACTTGGTTAATTGTTTTTTGAACTCAGTTATAATTTTGGCCTGCACAACGTCCCCAGCAACGAGTTCCACGGGTTGTGCATTGTGTGAAGAAATACTTCCTTTTGTTTGTTTTAAACCTGTTGCCTGTTAATTTCATTAGGTGATCCCTGGTTCTAGTGTTATGAGAAGGAGTAAATAACACTTCCTTATCTACTTTCTCCACACCAGTCATGATAGTATAGACCTCTATCATATCCCCCCTTAGTTGTCTCTTTTCCAACCTGAATAGTCCCGTCTTTTTAATCTCTCCTTATGTGGAAGTTGTTCCATACACTAATTATTTTTCTTGTCCTTCTCTGCACCTTTTCCAATTCTTATATATCTTTTCGAGACGGAGTGACCAGAACTGCACACAGTATTCAAGGTGTGAGCAAACCATGGATTTATATAATGGCATTAGGATATTTACTGTCTTATTATCTATCCCTTTTCTAATGGTTCCTAACAGTCTGTTCGCTTTTTACTGCCGCTGCACATTGAGCAGATGTTTTGAGAAATATCCACAATGATTCCAAGATTTCATTCTTGAGTGGGAACAGCTAATATAGGCCCCATCATTTTGTATGCATAATTGGGATTATGTTTTCCAATGTGCGTTACTTTGCAATTATCAAAATTGAACTGCTATTTTGTTGCCCAGTCACCCAGTTCTGTGAGATCCCTTTGTAGCTCTTCGCAGTCTACTTTGGACTTAACTATCTTGAGTAGTTTTTTATCATCTGCAAATTTTGCCACCTCACTGTTTACCCCTTTTTCCAGATCAGTTATGAATATGTTGAACAGCCCCGGTCCCAGTACAGATCCTTAGGGAAACCACTGTTTACCTCTCTCCATTCTGAAAGCTGACCTTTTATTCCTACCCTTTGTTTCCTATCTTTTAGCCAGTTACTGATCTATGAAAGGACCTTCCCTCTTATCCCATGACTGCTTACTTTGCTTAACAGCCTTTGGTGAGGAACTTTGTCAAAGGTTTTCTGAAAGTCCAAGTAAACTATATGCACTGGATCACCCCTGTCCACATGTCTGACCCCCTCAAAAAATTCGAATAGATTGGTGAGGCATCTAACACGGCTACCCCCTGATACTTGGTGAGGCATGATAGCCCTTTACATAAGTCATGTTGACTCTTCCCCAATAAATTGTGTTCATCTATGTGTCTGATCATTCTCTTCTCTACTAAAGTTTCAACTAGGGCTGTCAATTAATTGCAGTTAACTCAGTGATTAACTCAAAACAAATTAATCACTATTAAAAAAATTAGTTGTGAATAATCACAGTTTTGAGTGCACTGTTAATACTAATCGTTGTTACATTTTCTTGAATATTCCATTCTTTCGCAACATCCAAGAAACGCTCTACATATGTTTTAGTATAATGTCTCTCTTCAGTATGTGTTACTGTGAAAGCAAACAACTGCAGTGTCCATGCAGAATCAGTCAGGTGTGCCGTGACTCCAAGATAGCTGTGATTGCTCCAGGATGTCCAGTGATCACCAGTCAAAGCTACAGCTCGTGCATTTCCAAAAGCTCCAACTTTGTAGTTTTCTCATTGCAATATAGGTCATGTGTTCCTAATGCAATGGGAGGGCAAGGCACATGACTGATTGGAAGATGCAATTTGAATAATATCTCTTACCCTCTGTTGTTTACAATGGTGAGTGGTCTGCAGTCCTTAGCTATCCACTTTGCAATAGCATTGGTTGAGCTGTTGTACAGTGTTTGATTCATGGGCTTGCAGCAATCCTGAAACTCTGTCCTAGCTGGTGGGATTCATTTGCTGTCAGTGGTTTATCTGTAGCACAAGAACTCAAGGTGAAAGCATGTTTAGCATGGACTGGTGCTGCAGACTTGAAATACTTTGATGATATTGGAACTTAGCCTTGCAATAGCTACACATAACCGTCTTTTTATCCAGTGGAATCAAAACTGTGATTAACCATGGCTAATTGTTTTAATCACTTGATAGCCCTATTTATTAAGCTCAGTTTTGAAACAAGTTAGTTTTTTGGCCCCCACTACTCCCCTTGGAAGGCTGTTCCCGAACTTCACACCTCTGATGGCTAGCAACTTTCATCTAACTTCAAGCCTAAACTTGTTGATGGCCAGTTTATAACCATTTGTTCTTGTACTGCCACTGGCCATTAACTTAAATAGCACCTTTCTCTCCTGATACTTATCCCTCTGATATATTTATAGAGAGCATCACACCTCCCCTCAGCCTTCGTTTTATTACGTTAAATAAGTCAAGATCCTTAAGTCTCCTTTTGTAAGGTAGTTTCTCCATTCCTCTGGTCACCTAACAGCCCTTCTCTGAACCTGTTCCTCTGTGGATTCATCTTTGCTAAACATGGGAGACCAGAATTGCACCCGGTACTGCAGATGAGGTCTCACCAGTGCCTTGTACAAAGGTAATATACTTCCCTATCTCTACTGCAAATACTTCGCCGGATGCATCCTAGGACTGAATTAGCCTTTTTTCACAGCTGCATCACAATGGCAACTCATAGTCATCAACCAGTATACCCAGGTCTTACTTCTCCCTCTCTCACTTCCAACTGATAAGTTCCCATCACCTTTCACTTTGCACTAGGGCTGTCAATTAAGGATTAATTCATAGCACGATTAACACGTTATTTTTTTAATATGTTAATCTCACTCCAGAGGCAGCGAGTGCCTGGAGCCCAGAGCTTTGTGAGAGGTGGAGGGACATGAGCCCCAAACCCTGGAGTCCTCCCCCAGCCAAGAATTTGTTGTCCTGGCAAATCATACTCCACCTCCACCACATCTGCTAGTTTTTCCCAAAGGATCTTAGGAAGCCTACTATGGCCCCCTAATCATTTTTGTTGCCCTCACTCTTCTCTTCTGCAGTTCCCTAAGCCTCTCCTCGTAAGTCATGTGCCCCAGCGCCCTAATCATTTTCGTTGCCCTCCGCTGGATTCTCTCCAATTTTTCCACATCCTTCTTGTAGTGTGGGGCCCAAAACTGGACACAGTACTCCAGATGAGGCCTCACCAATGTTGAATAAAGGGGGACAATCACGTTCCTCCATCTGCTGACAATGCCCCTACTTATACAGCCCCAAATGCCGTTAGCCTTCTTGGCAACAAGGGCACACTGTTGATTCATATCCAGCTTCTCGTCCACTGTGACCCCTAGGTCCTTTTCTGCAGAACTGCTACCTAGCCATTCGGTCCCTAGTCTGTAGCTGTGCATGGGATTCTTCCGTCCTAAGTGCAGGATTCTGCACTTGTCCTTGTTGAACCTCATCAGGTTTTTTTTGGCCCAATCCTCTAATTTGTCTAGGTCCCTCTGTATCCGATCCCTACCCTCCAGCGTATCTACCACTCCTCCCAGTTTAGTGTCATCTGCAAACTTGATGAGAGTGCAGTCCACACCATCCTCCAGATCATTAATAAAGACATTAAACAAAACCGGCCCCAGGACCGACCCCTGGGGCACTCCGCTCGAAACTGGCTGCCAACTAGACATGGAGACATTGATCACTACCCGTTGAGCCCGACGATCTAGATACTACCAGGGCCGGCTCTAGATTTTTTGCCACTGCAAGCAAAAAAAATTTTGGCTGCCCCCCCCCCCCCCCCC
>NW_020680694.1:0-2884 GCF_002925995.2 Terrapene triunguis
TAATATCTCACAGGCCCGATTGCAGCAGAGAGCCTCTAAGCCTCACCACGGGGAGCTTCCCCCCACCAGCCCTGAACAGAATATCGCTGCCAGCCTCCAGCTCAGGGCTGAGCCTTCACGTCCTCCCATGCAGCTCTGGGAGAAAGAGCTCCTTAGGCCCCCTGAAGGGGAAAAGCCACAAACAAATCTTCACGTGGCTTTCACACCTCTAGGGGCCCAGGCCAGCCAGGTATCAATCCCAGCCCATGTAGGGTTAGGAGTTCCTGCTGCTCCCTGCTGAGATACACCGACCTTGCGCTGCACTGGGGGGCTGGGGGGGCTGTCCCCTTTTGCAAGCACGTACTTCCTGTTTCTGGGAAGGAAGAACTACTGCCCTAGTGTTAACTGCCTGCTGCACTGTGCCTGCATCACAATGCCAGAGCCTCCCCAGGCAGGAGACTCCTTTGTCAGCCACCTGGCGACAGGAGCAGGCTCATGTCCACTAGACACAGGTCATTCGGAGAGACTGGGCAGAGGAAGGAGCCCCATGTCCTGAGCTAGGAGAGCTAGTGCCCGAGAAGAGAGCCTCACCCTTATAGCGTTCACCACCCGTGGCGGACAGGAGCGAGCAGTGGCAGTGGGGGGGCAGGGGGCGGAGAGGAGCCCTGGGCCTGGCCGGCCGAGAGGAGCGAGCAGGGGACGGGGGGGGGGGGGGGGGGGGGGAGAGGAGCCAGCGGGCAGGGGGGCCTCAGGGTGCATCACAAGTGGAGAGGGCAGGGCCAGGGCATCATCGGAAACCCGGTACTGGGCGTGGACCCTGAGCAAGGCTTTTGGGTGATGCAGTAATGAAGCTAGGAGGTGATAAGGGGGGTTCTAGGCATCTCTAATCCCAGCCCCACTTCTCCTGTGCCCAAAGCCATGAGCGTGAGCCCACCCCTCTCAGTCTCAGACCCCACAGCCCCAAAGACATGACTGGCCACTCACGCTGTGCCCCAGTTACAGTTAGGAAGGCTCTCTAGAAAGATAGGAGTGGGAAGCGCAACACTCTTAGCCTGGCAGGCAGTACGCATCCTTCCCAGTATGGCAGAGACCATGCCTCAAGCGACGGTCCTGGGGCCGGTTTTCTTCAATGTCGTCATTCATGATCTGGAGGATGGTGTGGGCTGCACCCTCAGCAAGTTTGCGGATGACACTAAACTGGGAGGAGCGGTAGATACGCTGGAGGGTAGGGATAGGATACAGAGGGACCTAGACAAGTTAGAGGATTAGGCCAAAAGAAATCTGATGAGGTTCAACAAGGACAAGTGCAGAGTCCTGCACTTAGGACAGAAGAATCCCATGCACTGCTACAGACTAAGGACCGAGTGGCTAGGCAGCAGTTCTGCAGAAAAGGACCTAGGGGTTACAGTGGACTAGAAGCTGGATATGAGTCAGCAGTGTGCTCTTGTTGCCAAGAAAGCTAATGGCATTTTGGGCTGTATAAGTAGGGGCATTGCCAGCAGATCGAGGGACGTGATCATTCCCCTCTATTCGACATTGGTGAGGCCTCATCTGGAGTACTGTGTCCAGTTTTGGGCCCCAGACTACAAGAACGATGTGGAAAAATTGGAAAGAGTCCAGTGGAGAGCAACAAAAATGAATAGGGGGCTGGAGCACATGACTTATGAGGAGAGACTGAGGGAACTGGGATTGTTTAGTCTGCAGAAGAGAAGAATGAGGGGGGATTTGATAGCTGCTTTCAACTACCTGAAAGGGGGTTGCAAAGAGGATGGATCTAGACTGTTCTCAGTGGTACCAGATGACAGAACAAGGAGCAATGGTCTCAAGTTGCAGTGGGGAAGGTTTAGGTTGGATATTAGGAAAAACTTTTTCATTAGGAGGGTGGTGAAGCACTGGAATGGGTTACCTAGGGAGATGGTGCAATCTCCTTCCTTAGAGGTTTTTAAGGTCAGGGTCGACAAAGCCCTGGCTGGGATGATTTAGTTGGGAATTGGTCCTGCTTTGAACAGGGGGTTGGACTAGATACCTCCTGAGGGCTCTTCCAACCCTGATATTCTCTGATTCTATGATAGGCAGATAGACCCAGACTAGTCCATAGGAGACTGGGGGGGACGGGGGGGGGGGGGGGAGGCGCAGAGGAAGAGGATGCAGGCAACTGAACATGACAGGTGTTCATGAAAGGAGAGAGAGAGTGTTTGAGTGTGAGTTGGCCAACACAGAGAAGAGAGAGAGAGAGAAACCTAGGAGGAAGGAACAAAACTCAGAACAAGGAGTCACCCTCATGGACCCAACTACTGCTAGGGAGCAAACACCACTGCTGGCCAGAGAGATGAACAGCCCCCGCAAATGGCAACATCAACTCCCTTGAATCCACAGCTAGTCAGGAAACCCTTTTTCTTGTTTTTTTGTTCTTTTTTTAAACAAACCCACACCCAGCTAACGGGAAGTCCCTGCCTGGAGCCAGGGGGGCTGTGACCAGAGCCCTCACCAAACCAGACACTGATCTCACAGACAGTGACAGATGCTCCGCTTCCAGCTGGACAGGTCTTGCCTGGCATCAACAACGCTTGCGCTCTCGCTCGCTTTCCATCTCACCACCGAGACGGACTCTGTCCCCCACCCCCACCACACACTTCTTTTCCCTTGGTGCCAAACACAACACAAGAAGGAAAAACAAAAGTTATCATCACAATCTGCCGTGATGGCCAGGCTCTCCTTCTCGCATCTCCCACACCCCAGGGCTCTACCCTGAACCCCCTTCCCATGATGTTGTCAGAGCTACAATTAGAAAGCACCCCACTGCACCTGCACCCAATGTAGTCACTCTGCACAGGAGACTCTTGTCCCTTCCACTGGTCTTAACCCCACAGAGCCCCAGGCCCAGCTAGGATGCACCTTATTTTTC
>NW_020680695.1:0-1689 GCF_002925995.2 Terrapene triunguis
GCATAGCTCATTCCCCTTCCCGTACAGAAATAAGCTAGACTGGTCAATGGCACCTTTATCCTGGTATAACTGTGTCCACACTGGGGGGATTGAACTGGTGTCACTACACCAGTATAGCTCAAGCAGTACAACTTTTATATGTAGACGGGCCTTATGTTTATTATTTCTGCCTCTTTTTCCATTAGAAGTTCAGATCTTGTCCACCCTGGAAGTCTCTGTGGGCACAAGAGAACTAGGGAAGTGATGATATGTTAAGAGTCCATGGCGGGAAAACTGGACGCCTCAGATGGGAAGGGATCTTTAGAACGCTAATATTATTTAGGGTTGTTTGTTTTGTTTTTGTGGCCAGCTGTTTAATTCCAATGATTAACAAACAGTTGGGATAAAGGCTGTCTCTGTTAAGACAGGGTGCCTTAGATAGATGACTGTGGTGGGACTCAGGAGACCTGGGTTCTATTCCTAACTCTCCCACCCTTCTACTGGTGACTTTAGGAAGTGAGTTCACTTCTCTCTACCTCAGTTTCCCCAGATGTGAAACAAGGATAATGATTCTGACCTCCTTTGTAAAGCGGGTTGAGGTCTATCGATTTTTGCTAGGTATTTTTTTTTACTATAATTGTTTCCAACTCCCACCCCTTCAGTTAAGATGTGGCCGCTCACAATAAATACCTCTGAGATCTGGTGGGAAACCAGGAGAGACCAGATGTGGCATTCCTGCTATTTCTGAGGTTAAGAGTCCATGGCGGGAAAACTGAACGCCTCAGATGGGAAGGGATCTTTAGAACTCTAATATTATTTAGGGTTGTTTGTTTTGGGCTCTATTCCTAACTCTCCCACCCTTCTACTGATGATTTTAGGAAGTGAGTTCACTTCTCTCTGCCTCAGTTTCCCCAGATGTGAAACAGGGATAATGATACTGACCTCCTTTGTAAAGCGGGTTGAGGTCTATGGATGCAAAGTGCTAGGTATTTTGTTTATTATTATAATTGTTTCCAACTCCCATCCCTTCAGTTAAGATGTGGCCGCTCACAATAAATACATCTGAGATCTGGTGAGAAACCAGGGGAGACCAGACGTGGCATTCCTGCTATTTCTGAGGTTAAAACAACAAGCATGGTGCAAAAACACACTTTTTTTTTTTTCATTTGGAAAAAGCTTTCAGGCCTTCTGTCTAAATCCATCATAAAGATGGCAAAGGCAGCACAAGCCCAATAATAAACATTCTTTGCCAGCCTCCTCTGAGCCACATAGTCATGTCATCCCCTGATACGCATCAGATTGGGCTCCCCGCTTTTCACTTGACTTAAATGTGGGGCCAACTCTCAGTAACTGCGACAGCGCTGTGGGACTTGTCCGCTGAAGGTCCTTTCACCCACTCTGCCTTCGGTGTCACCTAGTAGGGGCTCTTGGAGACAGGGCCTGCTCTCTCCCCGTCAGCCATGAGAGGTCACTCACATCCCCTGTCACTTGGCTAAGGGATAAAGTCGGAATGAAATAAATCCTCTCCAGTCAGCCAGTTACCTGGGGCTATCTGAAGTAAACAGACTTTTGATGGTAGCCAAGAGACGGGAGAAAACGGATAGAAAATGAAAGAGTGTGAACATTAAACATGTTCCTGAGCGGTCTGGAAAGGGCACATCAAACTATATATCGCTTTTAGTTTAATCTCTTTGATGGTTTCTACTAGAG
>NW_020680696.1:0-1560 GCF_002925995.2 Terrapene triunguis
TCTCTCGGTGAAGCTCCCGTGACCTCGTCAGCCACCGCCCAGCATAACGACCTTTCCTTCTCGCCACCCTTCCCCATTCCCCTGCGGATCTCAGCGTCTCCTTCCACTGCGCGTTCGACACACACAGCCCGCAGAGAAGGAGAACAAGAGGGTAGAGAAAAATCAGACAAAGGAGACATCCTCCCAGCCCAAGGCCCGGGCAGACGAGACAGGCCTCAGCTGGAAACACGGCCTGTTCCAATTGTCACACATGCGGATCAGCGTCCATCCTGAGCGCTGCCCTCCAGCGCTGCCTTTTCTCTTGCATGATGGGGAAGCTGCTTCATTAGCTCCAGGATGGCCAGAGGCTTCCTGTTATGTTACAGAACAGCAGCTCCTCGGAGGAGGTCACTTTACACGGTGACACTCACCTCTCCGGGCCCTTTGCAATAGGTTCTTAGGCATGACTGAGCAGCACGGGATCCCGCTAGGAAAAGAGGCTGCGGGGCAGCATGGTTGGGTGTATGGAGCCAGACCCTCCATTGGTATAAAGCAGGAGAACTTCATTGGTGTCACTGGCGCTGGGCTGATTTCCACCAGCTGAGGATCTGGCCCGTCGTTACCAGGCTGGGCAGTCGCTGGTTCTGATCCACGTTAGGCTGGCAGTGAAGAGAGCTTTGGCCCAAATCTTCCGAAGTGGCCACTGGTTTGGGGAGCTCTTCTCTTTTCTACGCCCAGCTGAGATTCCTGCAGGCAGCTTTTCAGAGGTGCTGAGCGCCAGCAGCTGCTGTAGGAGCCAAGTGGCGTTGTGAGTTGTGAGGGCCCAGCACCTCTGCAGCTAGCTCCAAGGTGTAGCAGGTTGGATACCCAGAAACTGGGACGCCCACAAAGCGGGGGCCCTTGGGGGACATACAGGGCTGAGGGATTATCAGCTTGCTTCTGAGCACCCAGAATTCCTATTTGTTTCCCCTTTGAAGAAGAGGCCAGAGGATGGAGGATGACCTATTTCTTTGAGTTCAGGCCACGGGTGTTTAGGAGCAGTCAGAGGTGACCAGGGACACTGGGTGCCTAACTTGAGACCCTGATTCTCACCCCCCAGCCAAAAAATTAGACCCCTTTAAGGAGAGCCAAGCTGGGCCTCAGAAAATGGAGGTATCTGAAATCACTGGGCCCGGCTGAAGATCTTGGCTAGGAGGATGAGGGGTGTCATCTCGTGAAGGCCCCAGCAGTCCTGGCAGGTAGCACGGTGCAGGCCGAGAACGGGGGGGATCTGTTGTGGTGTTTATCGGCCACATTGCAGCCTATGCTCATGCTGTGCTAACTAGCCCGTATCTCCAAGTTGTGGTGATTTACTCCACAAAGTGGGTTCTCGTTCCCTCTGAAATATCCTTCTCTCGGTCACATGTGACTGGAGCAGATTTGGTTTTGCTGAAGTGTTTCTGCCTAATTCCATTCATCCAATTTCCCCTGGTCTGTTTTCCCCTCAGAGTGAATAATTAGCCCGCTCCTTTGCTCACTACCCTGCCTTTCCCAGGGCGGCTGAAATACCAGCTTCCCAAACGCTGGCCTTTGGTCCTGCCT
>NW_020680697.1:0-2589 GCF_002925995.2 Terrapene triunguis
GTTTATTGCAAGTTTGTTTCAACTGGAGCAGTATCAAAAGTCCCCACAACTGGAATTCTCATACTTCAGCCTTCTTAGAAACTCGGAGACATACATATGCTCACTTATTCCAGAAATCTTTCATATTTTTCATGGTCTCACTACACCAGACTTTTCACAGATTGTCTGTATCACACCCATTCCAAAAACTGGTGGCCTGTCATAAATGCATCACAGATAAAATAACTGCTGTCATTCACTGATACCAATGTATAGTTATAGGTTCACACTTTAAGACACTATACGGAAACAGTCCTGTTTATCCAGTGTAAGGAAAACCATTGCTTAGGCATTTTCCATTGCACTGTTTTATTGTGGTAACCAATTTACCCTCTTATTAGCATTATTTTGTACACAAAGGAGGTTGAGTTGCTGGGAACATATGTTAATGCTGGTATTGCTTTTTCTTTCCTTGGCTTAGCTGCAGTGTTTTCTGTCATCATTTTGCTCGTCCTGAATTTGTTTAAAAAACAAATTTTGCAATATGGCTGTGTCCTTTAAGTCTGAGATGATAGTTCTGAAGTGTCTGAGTCCTTATGAGCAGTCTGGTAGTTTAGCACATTTTGGTCTGTGGATTATTCACTCATGGAACATTTGTTTCTGCTGATCAATTAGATATTGGATCTTTTTGACTTGGGTGGATGGAGTTGAAATGCTTAAAATGTTGAACTCTCATATTTGTTTTGTATATACAGTATTGATTAACAACAAAGAATTGTAATGAGCTACTAGTATCTATGTGTACTATTGGATAAAACTAGAGCTGCTTATTGGCCTCGGCTACTAACAGCTCTAGCAGTAGAAGCCTGTGCTTTGGAGAATCTGGAATCTATGCCTCCTGTCACCATAATTCCAAATGGCTGTGCTGTGCAGCATAACGACAATTGTGAAGTCTAAAGTGGGCACATTTGTTGCAACAGTTAGCATTTCTATAGCCTCTTCCAGGCATGGCTCTCCAAGACCATCTGAAACATTCATGGATTTAAGCCTTATAACACCCTTGTGTAACACCATGAGTATTACTATGTCTGTTTCACAGAGGTGGAAACTAAGGCTATGTCTACACTACCACTTATGTCAGAATAACTTATGTTGCTCAGGGTGTGAAAAAACACTCCCCTGAGCGACACGAGTTACACCAACAAAAGCTCCGTGTGCACAGTGCTGGGTCGGCGGGAGAGCTTCTCCTACCAACATAGCTACTGCTGTTCATTGGGGGTGGTTTAGTTATGTGGACAGGAGAAATCTTTCCCAGCGGCATAGAGCAGCTACACGAGACATCTTACAGCGGCGCAGCCAGGAGCGTAGCTGTGGGGGAGAAGGGGGAGCTGCCGCTCCCCCACTGAGCATATTCACCAAAGGTGGTGCCGTGCCGCCGCTGCCTCTGGGTGCTCCGGGGCCAGAGGGAGCGCCCACGGGGAAAGCCCAGCCCAGCTCCCCAGTCCCCCCCCGCCCCGAGCCTCAGCCCAGCTCACTTCCAGTCCGCCTCCGCTCGACCTCCTCCTTCCCTGAGCGCTGCGTTCTGCTTCTCCCCCGCCCTGGCTCCCAGTGCTTGCCCTGCGAAACTGATTTGCGGCAAGCCTGGGGTGGGGGGAATGCGGCGTGCTGGGAAAGAGGCGGGGCCAGGGCCGGGATTTGGGGAGGGGTCCAATAGGGACAGGGAGGGGCGGAGTCGGGGCAGGGCAGGGTTTTTCTTCAGCAGCGGGCCCTTGACTCGCTCTAGGTCTTCGGCGGCATGTTGGTGGCAGGCCCTGCAGAGCTGCCGAAGACCCAGAGCGAGTGAAGGGCCCGCCGCCAAAGACCTGTTAGGGAACCGCCCGGTGAGTACAAGCCCCCTGTCCCCCCCCTCTGCCCCCCCGGCCCCCCCCACCACCCGCACCCCCCCCCCCCCCCCCCCGCTCCTTGTCCCCTGACCGCCCCTCCCGAGACCCCCCAGGGCCGCACCCTCTACCCAACCCCCCCATTCTCCATCCCCTGACTGCCCCCCCTAGAACCTCCGCCACCTCCAACCCCTCCTCCCAGCCCCGGCCCGGCCCCCTTACCATGCTGCTCAGGGCAGCGTGTATGGATGCCGCACGGCCCACTGGAGCTCGCAGCCCCACCCCCTTATCATGCCGCTCAAAGTGGTAGGAGCTGCCCAGGACCGGTCCAGAGCGCTGGCGCCGGCAGCGGGGCACCCTGAGGCTCTGCGAGAGGGGGGAAGGCAGGGGAGCCTCCCCAGCCGGGAGCTCAGGCGGGCCGGATGTGGCCTGCGGGCCAGTGTAACAACAGAAAAACCTCCCTCTCCCAATTGCCCATCCCTTTAACAACCAGTTCTAAACCAGCTTCTAAATTTAACAACCGGTTCACGCAAACCGGCTCCAGCTCACCACTGAATACAGGTGCCTCCAAATAATTTTTGAACGGTGTCATTTTCTTCTGGGCAAGCTTCTGACACCCCCTCCATGCACTTGAGTGTCAAGTTTTCCTTGGCATTTGGAGTGGGGGCTGAAGGAGGGGGAACGATGACCCCTCGGGTTTGTTTCAGCAACACTAATGGGTGTGGGGGGG
>NW_020680698.1:0-1232 GCF_002925995.2 Terrapene triunguis
ATAGTTTCTGAGAAGGGAAGGATTTTCTCTCCAACTCTAAATAATACATCTAATTGATGTGAGTGAGGAGAAGGAGCTGTGTGGTTATACCTGAGTTTGACACCCCTTCTCTTTATAAAGAGGCGGCTGCAGCTCGGGAGCCCAGGCTGATTACAGCTGTGTGTCAGTAAGGCACAGGGGGAGAGGCAGTCCCTCAGGTGGGCCAGGTTCAGGCCATGTCTGCTTTATAGGTCATACCTACAGCAGTGCGAATAAGAAACATCTCAGTTTGGTGGCTGAATCGAAAGATAAAATTAAAAAAAAAAGAAAAAGTCTTAGGTCAAACAGAAGGTTTTGCTTCACGCAAAATTCAAAACAAAAAGTCATTTCAAAGAAACAAATCAAAACATTTTGTTTAGAAAATGTCATTTTTTTCGCGGCCAAAACAATTCAGCAAATTTGACACAAATTAGCAACGTTTTTTAGTAACCTCAACGTGCATTTTTTGGAAAAAGGAAGTTTTGTCTGTAAAAGTTTGGCCAGCTTTATTCAGAACCAACACCTTAAACTCCACCCTGAGACCGCTTGATGCTTTAGACCAATAGCCATCATTTTAGACATTATTGGCGAGAACTTCAGAACTGCTAGAGGGATTTGGATGCTCAGTTCCTATTACAATCAATAGGACTTGGGTTCTGAACTATCCTAGGCAGCTTTGAAAATCCCAAGCCTGAAGATTTAATAAAGTTTCAACCACTTGGTAATGGTTTCATTATTGTACTCTGTTCTCATTGGCCTCCTGCCATGCAAACCTGCAAGTCACTAAACTGAGTTCGGCTATTATACTTCATCCCCTTATCTGGGCCAGGCAGGTGACTTTGGTTCAGAGAGGGCTCTACCCTGTCCAGGATAGGAGCAGACTGTTGCATGTGTAAGCAGAGTCAGGATGAGCTCTACCCTGACATCTGGTGGTGAATTATGGCGAGTGTGGAAAAGAACTCCAGGGGCTGATCTTGTTTGCATAGGCACACCCACCCGCCTGGCATGAGACAACAGCAACTGATAGTGGTTACTTTGGATCGGGTGGGATCCCCAGTTTCTCTGTTATTGGGGCAGGAGGAATAAAGTGTTGTTACCCTGATTATGTGAATCAAGGACAATGAAACTGTTTTATGACAGAGGGTCTCACCATCACCTAAGTAGCTCTCGCTAGACAAGGGACATGGGTTCCACAACCCAGTGAATTGAGAGAG
>NW_020680699.1:0-1947 GCF_002925995.2 Terrapene triunguis
AAGAAGTGAGGTTCTTACCCACGAAAGCTTATGCTCCCAATACTTCTGTTAGTCTTAAAGGTGCCACAGGACCCTCTGTTAAAAATTACATAGTTACATTGATTTTCTTCAATCTCTTTTTGGAAAAAAAGTTTACTTTCAGGCCAAAAATGACAGAGAAATATCAAACAATGTTTTTGGATGCAAAAGTTATATTTAGTCCTGGACCAATGACAGTTTGATTGTCCAATATCTTGCAAGCATCAAGAGCTAGAAATTAAAGCTGTATCTTACTGGACAGCTAGAAGGCTTAACATTCCAATGGTAGAAAGCATCACTATCTTTAAAATTGCAATAATTGATTTATCATTTCTTTTTGGATTTAAGAAAAATTAGTTAACGGTTTGCTTTAATTACTGTGATTCCTGGCAACTAAGGCCTGGTCCACACTACCCCCCCACTTCGGACTAAGGTACGCAAATTCAGCTACGTTAATAACGTAGCTGAATTCGAAGTACCTTAGTCTGAACTTATCGCGGGTCCAGACGCGGCAGGAAGGCTCCCCCGTCGATGCCGTGTACTCCTCTCGGTGAGCTGGAGTACCGGCGTCGACGGCGAGCACTTCCGGGATCGATCCGGGATCGATTTATCGCGTCTAAACCAGACGCGATAAATCGATCCCAGAACATTGATTGCCTGCCGCCGGACCCTCTGGTAAGTGTAGACGTACCCTAAGATAATTTGGGTTTAAAAGCACAACAGAAGTGAGAGTGGTGTAGCATAAAAAAAGCAAGTCTCAAACTGTGGTCCATGGAATACTATGCTATAGGTATGCAGAGAACTGGCTGGGTACATGGTGCTCGTTCTCTTTATCACTTCCTTAACTGCTTTCAGAGAAAACTAAATATCAGTATTACTTTTCCATGCAAACAATTACCATCATTGCCACAGGGATGTTACACAATTGCAAATGGGCGGTTAAGAGGTCTGGGTGGTCAAGAATGGGTGCAGTGATCCATGTGATCACAACTGAGAGGAAAACTGGCTGTCACTAGACAATCCCTCCATTAAGATATAGGCCTCACGGCAAAAGCATTTGAGAATCCCTGGTACAATTATTTTAACTTGCACTTGTACACATTGCTAGTGGCAAATGTGTAGTGCTAGTGGCAAGTGACACATTGGTAGCTCTGCAACTAGCAATTTGTACTGTCATATCCCAAATGTGTGTCAATAAATCCTATAGATCACATCTTCTCTCTGCACTGTAGGTGGATTAGATGGAGGGCACGTCAGAAATAGCAGCTATAACTAATTGTCATTGCCATTTTTAAACCCTAGCTGATTTTCTCTCTGTCAAAAAGAAAGCCAATTGAAGCAAAGTTAAATGAAATTCCTTGTTTAATTTTTAAGTAGGATTTTCTATCTGACTTATTACTGGATGAGAACTGAATCCCAGGAGATTTAACCAATTCTTCTCTTTAATTCCACAGCCAGAGAAGCATTTCCAAACTGCACATTTCATCCTGGTGCCAACAAAGAGAAAGAAAGTAAGTGTTCTCTATAATGCCCTGCTTATTATCCTGTTCTATGTATTTTCCTAGGCACAGGTGTTCTTTTTACACATTTGCATTTCAGTCAAAACTTGGACAAAATAATGTGGCTGCAAGAAACAAACTCCAGTTAAATCCCTGGGCGGTTTATTCCCTAGCTTCTACACAGTAATAGCCATTGGGACACTGTGTAATCTGCAGGACAGTTGTGTCCTAGGTTCCTGGAATCTCCTCAGGCCCAGACTCTCCGTGCAGACTACAAATAACTCCCACTGAACTCAACGGAAATCACTCATCGCACGTACTGAGAGAATTAGGGTTATGAAACAAAGCATGCTGGGCCAAATTCTCTGCTGGTGTAACTAAGTATAGTTCCGTTGACTACATCAATCTACATTAGCTGAGCATTTGGCCC
>NW_020680700.1:0-2236 GCF_002925995.2 Terrapene triunguis
GAACAAGGGATGTTGTTAAAATAAAAGCTGATCTTAATATTTTACAACTCAAATGCTATAACTGTTTTTTCCTCCTTTTTCTGTCTCTGATAAGGGTTTTCAAGGATTTTCTGCTTTTGCGAACAGGGGCTGCTAACAGGGAGTTTCACAAGGGAGTTCTCCAGGTGAAGGAGGAGCAATACAGCACCCTTTTGGGGTAAGTGACTGTCTGTAGTGTGTGTTTGTTTTTGTTTGGGGGTTACTTGCTGTGTGCTGAGCTTGTGTTTGTCAGTCTGTTTGTTTGGTTGGTTGTTTGAAGGACCGTGTGCTGTGGCTGGCAGTTGGAAGCTGTGAGCTTCAAAGGAAGGTTTGAAAGCTAGAAGCCTCTGGTAAGTGGCTGAGCCTTAATCAGTGGGCGCGGCATTCATACAGGCCAGGGCTTTATAAAGCAGCGCACAAGTGACCAGGGAGCTTTTGCGACCAGGGGCTGCTAACAGGGAGTTTCGCAAGGGGAGCAGGAAGGGAGCGCGGGTCCCTTGCCGGTTCTATCTGTTTTCCCTTTATTCCCCTTAAAACCTATAAACCAACTACATTCAAAACTTCTTGCTTAAACAACCCTTTCAGCGGACAGGGGGCTGCAGACGGGAGTTCGACAGAGGGAGGCTTACGATGGTTAGGAAGACCCGCAACACCTGTGCCAGCACTGCTTCTGTCTCCTCCACCTGCGCCTGTAGCCAGACAGAGCGCCTGAGCATGGATGCTTCTACCCAGATCCTGGTGTGGTTTTGCAGAGACTGTAACTTGCAATTTCCACTTACTGATATCCAGGCTGGGGGGACCATCCAATGTGAAAGGTGCCTGCTGGTGGAATCTCTCAGGCAGCAGGTGGGAGAGCTACAGGAGGAGGTGGCTAGGTTGAGGAGCATCCGAATCCACGAGCAATTCCTGGACAGTGTCCATGTGGAGACAGCTGAGGTAGCTGTCCCAGGACACAGGACTGCTGATACACCACTGGTGGAGGAGGAGATGGCTCAGGGTGGACACTGGCAGCTGGTTACTTCTGGCAGCAGGCAGTGCTCCACCCCTGCTCCGAACCCTCCCGCTGTGGTAATAGGTAACCGTTATGCTCTTCTTGATACAGGAAAGAGGGAATCACCCCCTACAGTAAAGGAGGAGAAGCCTCGTACCCCTAAGGCTGGGAGGTCTGCTGCCATCACTGCGAATAGGAAACGTAGGGTAGTGGTGGTCGGAGACTCTCTGCTGAGGGGGACGGAGGCGCCCATCTGTCGCCCTGACATTTCATCTCGGGAGGTATGCTGCCTGCCGGGAGCCCGTATCCGAGACGTTACGGAGGCATTGTTGAGGATTATCCAGCCCTCTGACTACTACCCCATGCTACTCATCCATGTGGGCACAAATGATACTGCGCGGTGTGACACTGAGCGGATCAAGAGTGACTACAGGGCTCTGGGAGTACGGGTGAAGGAGTTTGGAGCGCAGGTGGTATTCTCTTCGATTCTTCCTGTCAAAGGTAGGGGCCCGGGCAGAGACAGATGCATCATGGAGGTGAATGCCTGGCTGCGAAGATGGTGTTGCCAAGAGGGCTTTGGCTTCCTAGACCACGAGATGCTATTCGAGGAAGGACTGCTAGGCAGAGATGGCGTTCACCTTTCAAGGCGGGGAAAGACCCTATTTGGACACAGACTGGCTAACCTAGTGAGGAGGGCTTTAAACTAGGTTCGACGGGGACAGGTGAGCAAAGCCCACAGGTAAGTGGGGAACATGGAGACCTGGGAGATGGGTTGGAAACGAGAGGGAGTGTTGGCTATATTGGCAGAGAGAAAGGAGGGTCAGGACAAAACTGGGAGGAAAGATCAAACCAGTATCTTAGATGCCTATATACAAATGCGAGAAGTATGGGTAATAAGCAGGAAGAACTGGAAGTGCTAATAAATAAATACAACTATGACATTGTTGGCATCACTGAAACTTGGTGGGATAATACACATGATTGGAATGTTGGTGTGGATGGATACAGCTTGCTCAGGAAGGATAGACAGGGGAAAAAGGGAGGAGGTGTTGCCTTATATATTAAAAATGTACACACTTGGACTGAGGTAGAGATGGACATAGGAGATGGAAGTGTTGAGAGTCTCTGGGTTAGGCTAAAAGGGGTAAAAAACAAGGGAGATGTCATGCTAGGAGTCTACTACAGGCCACCTAACCAGGTGGAAGAGGTGGATGAGGCTTTTTTTAA
>NW_020680701.1:0-1560 GCF_002925995.2 Terrapene triunguis
CACTGATCTCTGATCCCTTAGTGGAAGCCCCACATGTTTGCTGTAAGTGCTTGTGTCTCCTCTTAGTCAAGTTTCTCCAGATCTCTCTGTCTACTATCTACCCATCTATCCTGACAATTTACAGGATATCAGATCCTCAGGAGAGTTAGGCATTATCCCTAGTTTTCTTACTCATTACCTATAATTTTTAAATATATCAACACAAACCTACAGAGCAGCCAATTCCTCTCTGACTCAGCACAGAGCCCAAGAGTTCTCATCTCCCTTTGAGAAGGTTCCTTAATTACTGTTTACTTATAAATCTGGATAATTAGCAGAGAAGCAGAGACATGCTTGTCTCCAGTCTGTTTACCTTCAGATGCTCCCTTCTCCTCTAGAGGCTGAGCGAACCCCACTGGGATTACACAGAGCTATATTATGAACTGTGCACACTGTGTCGGCTCTCAGCATCAGATGATGCTGCAGATGCCGGATTCAGAGAGGTGTGGGTCACGGATACCTGAGGGGGATTCCTAGGGAGGACACTTCCATCTCATAATTCACAGGTACCCATCTCTTGATGAGGAGCTCACCCGATCGAGAAACCCTGTGCAGCGTGGGTGTGGTGGGATAGAGAGTAAGTCTGTGGTCCTTTACATTCCACACAGCCATGAAACATCCCAGGGCCCTTGCCATAAGTGATGAGTTTGCTAAAGAATCACTGGACAAAATGTTGCTGATTTCTGTGCAACCCTGTGCATCGCACCTGATGGCCTCCAGCCCCAAGGTGGTGCATTTCAGTGGCACAGTGAATCCTTCAGGATGAAAGGTGTTAGTAGATGTGCAATACCAGGCCAAATTCTGAGACACGGCCCATACTTTGCTCAGGCCCCAGTGAGGCAAAACTCCCCTTGGAGCAAGAACTGAGTACAGATGTCAGGAGCCAACTGTGTGTTAATGCACAGACACTGTCACCCTATCCTCTTACATATCAGGTCTCTGTCTATTAATGGGGCAGAGGGACAGGGGCTGTTACCTGACTTTTATCTGCTGGAAAGCTTGGAGGTATTAGAGTTCCTCGATAGAAAAATAATTAAATTTTTTCAACATGGATAACGCACATTTCTCCTAGCTTCGTTCGAGAAGTCGGCGGAACTGTTATGCCTCGAATTAAAAAATAACAAAAAACCAAAAAAACGATTCTTCTCGAAGCAGACACCCAACAAGTGATATTTCAGTCCAAACTCCAAAAATTTGGCAACTTATAAGCAAGTGGAAATGAGGTCTTCTAATGGAAGGTGTCAGACAGCCTTAACTACAGGTGATGCCAGCAGGACCACCTACAATGGCCAATCCAGTTGTGAATCCCATTCTTCTATGCTCTTCACTCCAATAATGTTGGTAGCAAGGAGTTCTACAGGCCAAATATGAATTATGTTCGCAATTAACTTTCCTCAAAGTTATATGTTCAGACTACTTTCAATTTAACTAAATGTTCCCTTGTTCATGTTATGAGACACATTAAATATAAATACCTGATCTACTTTCTTTATCAATAGATCCATAGGGTTTAAGGTCAGA
>NW_020680702.1:0-7716 GCF_002925995.2 Terrapene triunguis
TTAAATTACCTTTGAAAGCGAATAGAATGGATGCGAAGCTGAGCCAGAGTTTCATCTTTCTGATTCTGGGGAGAGGTCCCAGGGGGTTGGCTGGTAACTGCACGGACCCAGGGGCTGTGGGTTGTGTCTCCGAGAGCTGCAGGGTCAGGGGACTAGTCAGCGCTAAGCAGGAAATGTGGCTGTGCAATTTACATATTCCACTGTTTTATAAGACAAATGAACTCCAGCCCAGAGTGAGCTGAGTTTCAGAGACTGGTTTTCATGCTGCTTAGCTCTTTGGTGGAAAGTACTAAGCACAGACCTAATAACAGGTGTGTACCAAAACTCTGCCCACTTTGGTTTGTGCTCTTGCCAATTCCACCTCCCTTTTCCTGCCTTGTCTACTTAGACTATAAGCTCTTCAGGGCAGGGGCTGTCTCTGCCTCTGTCTGTGCAGCTCCCAACACAATGGGACCCGGATCTCAGTTACTCACTGGGTATGTTCAGTGCCCAGCACCGTCAGGCACCGTTCTCTAGGTAGGACCATAATAGACATGATAAATAACGGCATTCTAATTCTGGATTTCTTACTCAGTCTTCCTGGGCTGAAAACTCCTTGGGGAATAGAGTGCCGCATTTTTCTGGGCAGAAAAGCCCTGACTAGAACCAGGAAGAGGGTGGGATTTTAAAAAATGCTTCTTGGATTTAGAAGCACAGTTTCTATTCCGAGTCGATGGGATTTGCACTCCTAAATCCCCAGTGTGCTTCTGAAACTCTTTGGCGCTTGGCAAGCTTCTCCAGCTCCTTCGTGCTAAGGCACCTCACACCTGCCTAGAGCGGGGTGGGGGTTGGGCTTTCGGTTTTGTGACCCGTTTATTCTCCAAAATACACAGTTTTGAGTCAATCAAATTTGTTCATGAACATGGGTCAAAATCAGCAAATAGTTTCAGCCAAAATAACGGGGGGAGGGGGTTTGGCATTTTTTAAACAAACTGTTTTGACTTTTTGTGTCCGAATGGTGTGAGGTAGATTGAACTATTTGAAAAAGTTAAAAACATCCACAAATGAACTGAAATGTTTCAGGTCAAAAAAATTATTGTTTTCAACCCAAAACAAAATGTTTTCATTTGGGCAAGAAAAACTGTCATTTCCACTCAATGCAAAATGAAACTTTTTTGTTATTATTTTTCAAAGAAGCACGGAACCAAAAAAATCAATTATTTGCCCAGCTTCGGTTCTGACGTTGCTGCAACCAAATGGTTTTTTTTTAATATCCATGAACCTTTTTATATAATTAATTTCCGTCCGTTAACTACACAGTTTGCATATCCTCATTTTACAAGGGCCAATGAGTGCTCAGAACACTCTTAGGCCTTGGCTACGCTTGCGAGTTGCAGCCCTGTAAAGCCGCCCCCAGCGCTGTACCTCACTCCCCGTCCACACTGGCAAGGCAGGTACAGCGCTGTATCTCCCTGGCTGCGGCGCTGCTGGTACTCCACCTCCCCGAGAGGAATAAGAGATGCAGCGGAGTGGCTACAACTCCGGGGTGTCAGTGTGAACGAGGAGTTAACTTGCTGCGCTGTGATAATCCCTTTATCAAGTGGCCCCTCGTCTCATTGTTGTGATCAGCTTCAGGAATGCGGCAGTGCCTTTCAAAGCTTCGTACCAGAGAGAAAAAGGAAACATTTTGCTGTTTGCTTTGAGTGAGTGAATGAGAAGCGGTGGGGCAGGGGGGTCGGAACTTGCAAGGCAGCGTGCTGACAGCATGCTCAGCACCCCAAAAACCCCTCTCTCTCACCCCACACTCCCTGTCACACTCCACCCCACCCTTTTGAAAAGCACGTTGCAGCCACATGAACGCTGGGATAGCTGCCCATAATGCACGGCTCCCAATGCACCTGCAAACGCTGCAAATGTGGCCACGCCAGTGCGCTGGGAGCTGTCAGTGTGGACAGACTGCAGCGCTTTCCCTATTGCACTCTTCGAAGGCGGGTTTAACTCACAGCGCTGTACAGCTGCAAGTGTAGCCATACCCTGAGGCCTTGGCTACACTTGCAGATGTACAGCGCTGTGAGTTAAACCTGACTTCGTGCAGCTGAGTAGGGAAAGCGCTGCAGTCTGTCCACACTGACAGCTGCCCAGCACACTGGCGTGGCCACATTTGCGGCAATTGCAGCGCTATTGGGAGCGGTGCATTATGGGCAGCTATCCCACAGGGCACCTATTCCCATTCTGGCGCCATGGGCTGTGGGAAGGGGGCGTGGGTGCGGGGCATTCTGGATCCTGTCCCAGTGCCCCGTAATGCATCGCTTCGCATCCCAGAAATCCTTTTGTTTCCGTCCACCTTTGGCGCCATCTTTCAACGGTTTCTGTGCAGCGCGATCTGTCTGCGGGAAATGGAGCCCGAACTGCTGAGGCGTATGCTGACTTATCTCACCAGCATGTCACGTTTGGCTGTCGAACTATTCCTTAAGATCCAACGTGACAGTGAGAGTGAGGAGTCTGACGATGCTATCGAGCCACGTAACGCGTACGACACGAAATTGTTTGTGGCATTCACAGACATGCTCAGCACCGTGGAACGCCACTTTTGGGCTCGGGAAACAAGCACCGAGTGGTGGGATCACATCGTCATGGAAGTCTGGGATGACGAGCAGTGGCTGCAGAACTTTCGGATGAGAAAAGCCACTTTCATGGGACTGTGTGAAGAGCTCACCCCCACCCTGCGGCACAAGGACACGAGATTGAGAGCTGCCCTGCCAGTGGGGAAGCGGGTGCCTATTGCAATCTGGAAGCTGGCAACTCCAGACAGCTACCGGTCGGTTGCAAACCAGTTTGGAGTGGGAAAGTCGACCGCTGGAATCGTGTTGATGCAAGTTTGCAAGGCCACTAATTGCATCCTACTCAGAAGAACCGTGACTCTGGGTAAAGTGCAGGAAATAGTGGATGGCTTTGCACAAATGGGGTTTCCTAACTGTGGAGGGGCGATAGATGGGACGCACATTCCTATTCTGGCACCACCCCACCTAGGATCCGAGTACGTTAATCGGAAGGGGTATTTCTCTATAGTTCTCCAGGCGCTTGTGGATCACCGTGGGCGTTTCATTGACATTAACACAGGCTGGCCCGGAAAGGTGCATGACGCATGCATCTTTCAGAACACTTGGCTGTTCAGGAAGATGCAGGCCGGGACTTTTTTCCCAGAGTGGAAGATCACGGTAGGGGAAGTTGAAATGCCCATTGTGATCCTTGGAGATCCCGCTTACCCGTTAATGCCGTGGCTCATGAAACCCTACACAGGGAGCTTTGACAGCAGCAAGGAACGGTTCAACTACAGGCTGAGCCGGTGCCGAATGACTGTGGAGTGTGCCTTTGGCCGTTTTAAAGGGCCGCTGGCGATCTCTGTATGGGAAGCTGGACTTGGCCGAAAACAGCATCCCCGCGGTTATATCCGCATGCTGTGCCCTCCATAATATTTGTGAAGGGAAGGGTGAAAGCTTCACTCAGGCATGGACCTCCGAGGTTCAACACCTGGAGGCTGAATTTTAACAGCCAGAGAGCAGGGCTATTACAGGGGCCCAGTGCGGGGCTGCAAGGATTAGGGATGTCTTGAGGGAGCAATTTGAGGCTGAAAACCAGCAGTGATATCTGGTGCCCTGCACAGGAGTGAAGTGCAGTAGTTCCAATCTTTAGGAATCAGTGTCTGCTTAGCAGACAAGCAGACTTGCAGTGCCTGTTTTTTTCCTGGGCTAAGGAGTCTTTTACTTTATGCAATAATAAAGAATGTTTTCAAAGCCAAAAAATCCATTTATTAAAAAGAAAAAAAAATTATTTATTGAAAAGAAACAAGGGGGTGGAGTGGGGAACAGTACAATCACCGATTCACGTATGTCTTGTCTGGTGTGCTGTGCAGTGAGTGCTGCACTTCAGGATAGCTATACTGCATGGTGATGGGGGTGGAGTGCAGAGGGTAAGGGTCGTGGTTTTCAGGGCTGGGTGGTGAAGATACTGGTGTTGAAGGCAGCGGGTGGCGTGAAGAACACGGAAGTTGGGGAAAGTGGGTTGGAGGTGACAGTGGGGCACAACGGAAAGAGTTTTGGGGCAAGGGCTGTAGGGGGGGCGGTGTTTGCGTTTGCGGTACTGCTCCTCTTTCTGCATGGCTACGAGCTCCTGGATAGTGTCTGCTTGGCGCTCCAGGATGCTTATGAGCCTATCAGTGCTTTGCTGCCGGTGCGCGGTGCTTTGCCGCAGGTGCGCTGCGTTTTCCTGGCGGATCCTGCTATCTCTCTCGCTCCAGTTCTGTGCTTTCTCATTCTCTTTAATAGATTGCCGCATCACTTCTTGCAGCATGTCGTCTTTGCTTTTTCACGGTCTCTTCCTGAGTCTTTGCAGTCTCTGAGCAGGCGATAAGAGGGACGGCCGAGGTCTCAAGGTTGATGCTGTTGTATAGGCAAAATGCAACATTTAACAGAGGCAGCATTGTTTATACCAGACAGAGTAATGATTCCCCCCGCACTTAAGGAGTAGAAAACACACAGGGTCTACACAATAGCATAATTTTCCCGTCCGAAACAGAGCACACATATCCCACGGGAGCCTCACAATGGTGAGTAAGGGGGACTGATTGTTTCAGGGCTGCACTGTCCTCTTGGTTTCTGTGCCTTGGGGAGAGCCAACAGCTTCAGGGGGCACCTACACTGAACACTATCCCAACATTTTCCACAGGAGTTTATCCTGGACGATATCTCGCTGCTGAGGGTGACCTGGGAAGCAAGGGAGGGTCTTCTACTGCAATGCGGCTTCCGCCCTGGCCCATATGCAGCTTGCCTGTGTGCAGCAATGGTCCCCCTGCCCCTCGCGGCACAGTGGCGCGGACACGTTAGCCTGGCTGGGACAAGGACCACGGTGGCTCTCCCGATAAACCTGTGCAAGCGCATTGCACACGTTCTGCATGAGACATTCGAGGAGATTACCGAGGCTGATTACCGCGATGTGATAAACCACATCAATGCACTATTCCGCATCTAGGCATGCATGCCTAACCCTCCTCTCCCAAAGAGCCCTCACCGAAAAAATTCCTTCCCGAAAAAAACCCGCTTACCGGGAACCTGCTCTTCTGTTTGTCCTCCACCAAGTACCGGCTGCTGCGACTGGCTACCTTCCTCCTGGCTCGAGAAGAGCTCCTGGCTGCATGGCTCCAGGGATTCCAGGGTGTCTCCATCCGGCCCACCACCATCACTCCCGTTTTCCTCCTCCTCTTCCTCCTCCCCCCTCCACACCGGCTCTGAAGTGTCCATGGTGGTGCTCGGAGTGGAGGTGGGGTTAACCCCAAGTATCGCATCCAGCTCTTTGTAGAATCAGCAGGTCGTGGGGGGAGCACCCGAGCTGCCGTTTACGTTGCGGGCTTTGCAGTAGGCACTCCGCAGCTCCTTCACTTTAATCCTGCACTGCAGGGCGTCCCGGTCATGGCCCCTTTCCATCATGTCCTTTGATACCTTCCCGAAGGTATCGTAATTCCTACGGCTGGAGCGCAGCTGGGACTGGACAGCTTCCTCCCCCCAAACACTGATGAGGTCCAGCAACTCGCCATTGCTCCATGCTGGGGCTCGCTTGACACGTGGAGGCATGGTCACTTGGAAAGATTCGCTGATAGCACTCCACACCACGCCGGGCTGAGCAAACAGGAAGGGGATTTTTAAAATTCCCAGGGAATGTAAAGGGTGGGTCACATGGTTGGTTACCTGAGGCCAGGGCAGTAGAGTTTGAACTGATGACCAGAGTGGCTAGAACAGGCATTGTGGGATACTGACGAATACTTCTGGAGGCCAGTCACAGCGCATTGGGCGGCCACACTGGCGCCGTAGCGCTGCAGCGGCAGCGCAATACTCACTATTCCTCTCAGAGAGGTGGAGTACATGCAGCGCGGCAACCATGGAGATACAGCACTGCAAATGCCTTGCCAGTGTGGATGAGGAGTGAGTTACAGTGCTGGGAGCGGCTTTACAGCGCTGCAACTCGCAAGTGTAGCCAAGGCCTGAGTTTCATGGACTCTGGTTTAGAGAGAAGAAGCATCATTTTTTTCATGTAGTAGAAGGAAAAACTAACACATTTCTTTATATTCATTTTTTGAAATAGTCTCCAAATCCCATTCCCTCACTCCCACCTTTGCCCCACATCTAGTCCCTGCAGTGTGCAGCCAGACTGGTATGTCCTAAAAGAGAAAGGCCCTGTAGCCTATTCACTCACCCCAGCCAATCTCTCTGACCTGGGACGAAATCAGAACCAACACCCCGAGCCGGGAAAGGTCTTGTATTTCATTCCCCACCCCTGGAGCCAGCCAATCTCCCTGCCTTGGTGCTAGATCAGAGCTGACGCCCCCTAGAGAGGAAAGACCCATATTCCATTCCCTGCCCACCCGAACGAGTCTCTCTCACAACATGGAGCTGGATGGGAGCTAGCACCTCTGGAGAGAGAAGCCTCTCTGCCATTTATAGGTTCTTTTCATAGGTTAAAATCATTCAATATTGTGTAAGCAGAGTCAGGATGAGCTCTACCCTGACATCTGGTGGTGAATTATGGTGAGTGTGGAAAAGAACTCCAGGGGCGGATCTTGTTTGCATAGGCCCACCCACACGCATAGCATGAGCCCATTCAACCGAAAGTGGTTACTTTGGCTGGTGTGGGATCCCCAGTTTCTCTGTTATTGGGGCAGGAAGAATAAAGTTTTGTTACCCTGATTCTGTGAATCAAGGCCAGTGGAACTGTTGTATGACAGAAGGACTGAGTGAATCCTTCACCATTACCTAAGTAGCATTTGCTTGTCAAGGGGCATGGGTTACAAAACCCAGTGAATTGAGAGAGGATGGGGACAGGTATTTGTACCTGATGGTATGGGCCCCCTCTGAGGGTTTGAAGCACCAATTGCACCGCCTCCTCTCTCCACTGTTGAATGTCAGAGCTAACTTTGATTCCCTTAGGAGTCTAGTTACAGGCCGCTGAGCTGAATTCACTTTGGGCCAATGGTGCACCAGCACTGGGGCTCCCCTACTATACTATGAGCTGAAATCACTAAGAGCTGAAATCACAAAAGAGCTGATGTTATTAAGAGCTGAGATCACTGAGGCTATGTTAACTAGTGGGGGAGCCTGAAGCTATATTGCTCAGCAGCTGGCTGAGCAATTTGTGGGGACGACTGGAGGAGCAGTGAGTGGTGTGGAGCCTTGCGGGGCCGGTTGGAGTGGCCCAAGGAACGGCGAGCGGAGCTGTTTGCGGGGACGGCTGGAACGGCTCACAGGTCGGTGAGCGGAGCGGAGCGAAGCAGCTTGTAGAGCGGAGCAGTTCGTGGGACGGCAGAAAGTGGACTGGCTCGTGGTAAAGGCTGCGGCGGAACCCCCACGGAGAAACAGACGGCTGGCCAGCCTTGGATCACGTAAGGTGCCCCTTAACACCCTTCGTGCCCCCCCCTTTTTTACTCTGGGGCTGCACTGACCAGGGACAGAGACTTTGGGGGTTGTTGGACTTTTGGAACTTTGGGGCTTGCTGGACCCAAGAGACTTTGGGGGTGTTGGACTTTGGGGACTCTGGGTGATTTTTGGGTTGCTGGATTCAAGAACCAAAGGGAAAGGACACAGCCCAATTTGCTGGAGTGGGTTTTGCTCATGGTTTGTGTTATGAATCCTGTTTGTGGTGTTTTTTCCAATTTTATGCTGATGTCGTTTACCTCATGTTATTAAACAT
>NW_020680703.1:0-2777 GCF_002925995.2 Terrapene triunguis
GATATTCAAAGGATCCGGGGGGGCTCAGACATCAAACTCCAAGTGAATTTCTATGGGAATTGGGCACCTATCTTCCTCTCTCTTGAAAATCCCAGAATGCAGGGTGTGACCCATGGTCACAGAGGACGTCCACAGCAGGGCAGAAATGAAATCCATCTCCCTTCAACTTTTTCTTCTGTCAAAAGAAATGTCATTGTCAAAAAAGAGGTTTTGTTGGAATCAAAACATTTGATGGGAAAATAGTTTTTTTGATGAAAATTTGGGATGTTGCATGAGAAAATTTCAAACTAAAATGAAACTTTTGCTTTCTTTTGGGTGTTTGCAGTGTTGTAGCTATGTTGGTCAAAGGATATGAGAGAGACAAGGTGGGTGAGGTAATATCTATTATTGGACCAACTTCTGTTGATGAAAGAAAGAAACTCTATGGGGCTCAAAAGCTTGTCTCTTTTACCAACAGAAAGTGGTCCTGTGAAGGCTGCTTCCCCACTTTGAACTTTAGGGTACAAATGTGGGGGCCTGCATAAAAACTTCTAAGCTTAACTACCAGCTTAGATCTGGTCTGCTGCCACCATCCCAAAGCTGATTCCCTTCCCTGGGTAGCCTCGAGAGACCTTCACCAATTCCCTGGTGAATACAGATCCAAACCCCTTGGATCTTAAAACAAGGAGAAATAAACCATCCCCCCTCCTTCCTTCCGTCAACTCTTGGTGAATACAGTTCCAACTCCTTTGGATCTTAAAACAAGGAGAAATTAACCATCCCCCCTCCTTCCTTCCACCAACTCCTGGTGAATACAGTTCCAACCTCCTTGGATCTTAAAACAAGGAGAAATTAACCATCCCCTCTTCTTTCTCAGACCAACTCCTGGTGAATACAGATCCAACCCCCTTGGATCTAAAACAAGGAAAAATCAATCAGGTTCTTAAAAAGAAGGCTTTTAATTAAAGAAAAAGGTAAAAATCATCTCTGTAAAATCAGGATGGAAAATAACTTTACAGGGTAATCAAACTTAAAGAGCTCAGAGGACCTCCCTCTAGCCTCAGGTTCAAAGTATAGCAAACAAAGATAAACATTCTAGTAAAAGGTACATTTACAAGTTGAGAAAACAAAGATAAAAACTAACACGCCTTGCCTGGCTGCTTACTTACACGTTGGAAATAGGAGAGACTTGTTTAGAAAGATGTGGAGAACCTCGATCGACGTCTGGTCCCTCTTAGTCCCAGGAGCGAACAGCCCCCAAAACAAAGAGCACAAACAAAAGCCTTCCCCCCCCCCAAGATTTGAAAGTATCTTGTCCCCTTATTGGTCCTTTGGGTCAGGTGTAAGCCAGGTTACCTGAGCTTCTTAACCCTTTACAGGTAAAAGGATTTTGGAGTCTCTGGCAAGGAGGGATTTTATAGTACTGTACACAGGAGAGCTGTTACCCTTTCCTTTATAGTTATGACACGCCCCCCAAATCACAGATAGTGTTGGACATCCAGTTCCACACTGGCTGTGATTTCTTCCTGGAGCTCTAGGAGAAAACAAAGTTAATAAGACACATGTACCTTTAGACATACTACTGATTATATAAAAACTATTACAATATGTTCCATTCCAAGAACAATTTTTAACCAGTTGACTCTGGGAAACTTTCCCGGGAGAGTGCATCAGCCACTTTGTTAGAAGCTCCTGAAATGTGTTGTATTTTAAAATCAAAAACTTGGAGAGCTAAACTCCACCGAAGAAGTTTTTTGTTATTTCCCTTGGCGGTATGAAGCCACTGTAGCGCAGCATGGTCTGTTTGTAGTTGGAAAGGCCATCCCCAAACATATGAGCATAGCTTTTCCAGCGCGTACACAATGGCGTAGCATTTTTTTTCGCTGATTGACCAGTGGCTTTCCCTCTCAGATAGTTTCTTGCTGAGAAACACGACAGGATGGAATTCTTGATCAGGTCCTTCGTGCATTAAAACTGCTCCCAAGCCTCGCTCGGACGCATCTGTGGTTACAAGGAATGGTTTGTCAAAGTCTGGGGCCCTTAGCACAGGGTCAGACATGAGTGTTGCCTTAAGCTGGTTAAAGGCCTTTTGACACTCATCAGTTCACTGAACTGCATTTGGTTCTTTCTTTCTGGTTAGATCTGTCAGCGGGGCGGCGATTTGGCTGGGATGTAGTACAGCCCTGTAGGCAAAAAGCAACTGCTGCAATACTAGGTTCCAATCATTGGAGTGTTTATTTATGAATTTACGTATCATGGCCCCCAAAGGTCCATTAAACCTCTCCACCAGGCCATTGGTTTGATGGTGGTAAGGGGTGGCAACCAAGTGATTCACCCCATGAGCTTCCCACAGGTTTTTCATGGTCCCTGCCAGGAAATTATTTCCCAAATCTGTAAGGATGTCGGAGGGCCAACCTACCCTGGCAAAAATGTCTGCTAATGCCTGGCACACACTTTTAGCCCTGGTGTTGCTTAAGGGTACTGCTTCCGGCCATCGGGTAGCAAAATCCATGAAAGTCTATATGTACTGCTTTACTCTGGGTGTCTTCTTGGGAAAGGACCAAGAATATCCACAGCTACTTACTGAAATGGGACCTCAATTATGGGTAGTGGCTGGAGAGGGGCTTTGACCTGGTCGTTGGGCTTTTCCACTCGTTGGCACACCTTACAAGACCGGACATAATTAGCAACGTCCTTGCCCATTCCCTCCCAGTGGAAGGACTTCCCCAGCCGGTCTTTGGTTCTGTTCACCCCAGAATGGCCATTGGGATGATCATGGGCTAAGCTCAAGAGCTTTA
>NW_020680704.1:0-4302 GCF_002925995.2 Terrapene triunguis
CCCTACATTTGTACCCTAAGGTTCAAAGTGGGGATACAGCCTTGACATGGTGGCACAGTGGTAAGCCAAACAGGAGGCCCATGAAAGAGAAGAAAAAGCCAAACAGGAGGCCCATGAAAGAGAAGAAAAAGCCAAACAGGAGGCCCACAAGAGAGAGATGGAACTGGAAGCAGCAAGGACTAGGCAGGATGCAGCAGACCATCCTAACAACTCCTCTCCAGGTACCACTTCCCATCCCAGGAAATTCCCCACCTACAAGGCAGGCGATGATACTGAGGCCTTCTTAGAAAATTTTGAAAGGGCCTGCCTTGGATACAGCATCCCTCTAACCCAGTACATGGTAGAGCTGAGACCGCAGCTCAGTGGACCCTTAGCAGAGGTGGCGGCTGAAATGCCTAAGGAACACATGAACAGTTATGAACTTTTTAAAAACAAGGCCAGAATCAGAATGGGGCTAACACCTGAGCATGCCCGTCGGCGGTTCAGAGCCCTAAGGTGGAAACCTGATGTGTCATTTACCCGACATGCCTACCACATTGGAAAAAATTGGGATGCCTGGATATCAGAAGCAAATGTTAAATCTACGGAAGAGTTGCCCTTCCTATTGCAAATGGAGCAGTTTTTAGAGGGTGTTCCTGAGAAAATAGAAAGGTATATCCTAGATGGGAAGCCCAAAACTGTAACCGAGCCGGGGGAGATTGGAGCCAAATGGGTGGAGGTGACAGAAAAGAAAAAAGCTAGTAGCAGTTGGAGCGAATATCAGAAGGGGCAAGCCGAAACAAAACCTTATCACCGGGGACAACCCAAGGCCCCACCCACATCCCAAGGGAAACCCCAGACGCCTTCTCACCCCACCCCACCAGTCTCCACCAACCAACATCGCCCCGGTGATACCTTAGCAGGGCGATGTTTTAAATGTAATGAACTGGGGCATATAAAGGCTCACTGCCCCAAGAACCCCAACCGATTACAGTTCATTACACCCCAGTCACACCAAAGATCCCCAGACCCAGATGCCTCTCTCATACCCTCGGAGCGAAGGGAAACCTTGAGAGTGGGCGGAAAGAAGGTTATCGCTTGGAGGGATACTGGGGCACAAGTGTCAACTATCCACCAATCCCTAGTGGACCCCAAACTCATCAACCCGGAGGCTACAGTGACAATTCAACCCTTCGTGTCACAGTCTGTAACCTTGCCTACAGCTCAGCTGCATGTCCAGTACAAGGGCTGGGCAGGAATGTGGACTTTTGCAGTCTATGACAATTATCCCATCCCCATGCTGCTGGGGGAAGACTTGGCCAACCATGTGAAGCTAGCCAAGAGAGTGGGAATAGTCACCCGCAGCCAGGCTAAGCAAGCTTTCACCCCCATCCCTGTTCCTGAGCCGTCCACCAGAGCCCCGTCGGTGTTACCGGAGACCCAAACACAGGTGGTGGAACCGGATCCCCTGCCAACGACTGCAACAGCCGTAGTGGATCCAATCCCAGAGACCCAGCCAAAGCCGGAACCGGAACTGACAACGCAACCAGCACCAGAACCATTGCCAGCACTGAGTCCAGCGCTTGCAAACCCGTCTACAACTCCAATGCCAGAGGGCACCAGCGAGCCTGAACTGGCGGAAGTAGCAGATAACCCTACCCAGGAGGCTCAGCCAGAGCCTGAAATACCACATAGTGCACCAGAGGACAGCGGTTCACAGTCAATGGAAACAGCCCCAGCACCTGCATCGCTTCCAGAGGGACCAAGCCCCAGTCCACAGTCCAAGGAGGAACTGATGTCTCCAGCATCAAGGGAACAGTTCCAGGCCGAGCAGGAAGCAGATGACAGCCTTCAGAAAGCTTGGGCGGCGGCGCGGAGCACCCCACCGCCTCTCAGCTCTTCTAACCGATCCCGGTTTGTTGTAGAAAAAGGACTTTTATACAAGGAGACTCTTTCTGGTGGGCACCAGGAAGACTGGCATCCTCAAAGACAGTTGGTAGTTCCCACTACGTATCGGGTAAAGCTCTTGAGCTTAGCCCATGATCATCCCAGTGGCCATTCTGGGGTGAACAGAACCAAAGACCGGTTGGGGAAGTCCTTCCACTGGGAGGGAATGGGCAAGGACGTTGCTAATTATGTCCGGTCTTGTGAGGTGTGCCAACGAGTGGGAAAGCCCCAAGACCAGGTTAAAGCCCCTCTCCAGCCACTACCCATAATTGAGGTCCCATTTCAGCGAGTAGCTGTGGATATTCTGGGTCCTTTCCCAAGGAAGACACCCAGAGGAAAGCAGTACGTACTGACTTTCATGGATTTTGCTACCCGATGGCCGGAAGCTGTACCCTTAAGCAACACCAAGGCTAAAAGTGTGTGCCAGGCATTAGCAGACATTTTTGCCAGGGTAGGGTGGCCCTCCGACATCCTTACAGATTCGGGAACTAATTTCCTGGCAGGGAAAATGAAAAACCTGTGGGAAGCTCATGGGGTGAATCACTTGGTTGCCACCCCTCATCACCATCAAACCAATGGTCTGGTGGAGAGGTTTAACGGAACTTTGGGGGCCATGATACGTAAATTCGTAAATGAACACTCCAATGATTGGGACCTAGTGTTGCAGCAGTTGCTTTTTGCCTACAGGGCTGTTCTACATCCCAGTTTAGGGTTTTCACCATTTGAACTTGTGTATGGCCGCGAGGTTAAGGGGCCATTACAGTTGGTGAAGCAGCAATGGGAGGGGTTTACGCCTTCTCCAGGAACTAACATTCTAGACTTTGTAAGCAACCTACAAAACACCCTCCGACACTCTTTAGCCCTTGCTAAAGAAAACCTAAAGGATGCTCAGGAAGAGCAAAAGGCCTGGTATGATAAACATTCCAGAGAACGGTCCTTCAAAGTAGGAGACCAAGTCATGGTCTTAAAGGCGCTCCAGGCCCATAAAATGGAAGCGTCGTGGGAAGGACCATTCACGGTCCAGGAGCGCCTAGGAGCTGTTAACTATCTCATAGCCTCCCCCACCTCCAACATAAAGCCTAAGGTATACCATGTTAATTCTCTTAAGCCCTTTTATTCCAGAGAATTAAACGTTTGCCAGTTTACAGCCCAGGAAACAGATGACGCGGAGTGGCCGGCAGGTGTCTACTACGAAGGAAAAAGGAATGGTGGCGTGGAAGAGATGAACCTCTCCACGACCCTGGGACGTCTGCATCGACAGCAGATCAAGGAGCTGTGCACAAGCTTTGCACCGATTTTCTCAGCCACTCCAGGACGGACCGAACGGGCATACCACTCCATTGACACAGGTAATGCTCACCCAATTAGAACCCCACCCTACCGGGAGTCACCTCATGCCCAAGCTGCTATACAAAGGGAGATCCAGGACATGCTACAGATGGGTATAATCCGCCCCTCTACCAGTGCATGGGCATCTCCAGTGGTTCTAGTTCCCAAACCAGATGGGGAAATACGCTTTTGCGTGGACTACCGTAAGCTAAATGCTGTAACTCGTCCTGACAACTATCCAATGCCACGCACAGATGAGCTATTGGAAAAATTGGGACATGCCCAATTCATCTCTACTTTAGACTTAACCAAAGGGTACTGGCAAGTACCACTAGATGAACCCGCTAAGGAAAGGTCAGCCTTCGTCACCCAGGCAGGGGTGTACGAATTCAATGTTCTCCCTTTCGGGTTGCGAAATGCACCCGCCACCTTCCAAAGACTTGTAGATGGTCTCCTAGCGGGATTGGGAGAATCTGCAGTTGCCTACCTCGATGATGTGGCCATTTTTTCTGATTCATGGACAGAACACCTGGAGCACCTGGAAAAAGTCTTCGAGCGCATCCGACAGGCAGGACTAACTGTTAAGGCTAAAAAGTGTCAAATAGGCCAAAACAGGGTGACTTACTTGGGGCACCAGGTGGGTCAAGGAACTATAAATCCCCTACAGGCCAAAGTGGATGCTATCCAAAAGTGGCCGGTTCCAAAGTCCAAAAAACAGGTCCAATCCTTCTTAGGCTTGGCCGGATATTATAGGCGATTTGTACCACACTACAGCCAAATCGCCGCCCCGCTGACAGACTTAACCAGAAAGAAACAGCCAAATGCAGTTCAGTGGACTGATAAGTGTCAAAAGGCCTTTAACCAGCTTAAGGCAACACTCATGTCTGACCCTGTGCTAAGGGCCCCAGACTTTAACAAACCGTTCCTAGTAACCACAGATGCTTCCGAGAGAGGTGTGGGAGCAGTTTTAATGCAGGAAGGACCGAATCAAGAATTCCATCCTGTCGTGTTTCTCAGCAAGAAACTGTCTGAGAGGGAAAGCCACTG
>NW_020680705.1:0-10255 GCF_002925995.2 Terrapene triunguis
GCCCTGAGGAAAGCTTGCAGGAAATTCATGCTTGGACCATGCGAACCCGTCAATTTACTTGGGTTAAAATAGATATAACATGGGCAGGGGTAGGGCCTGAAGCGAAGCCTGGTGTAGTCCCAGGTTGTTTTTCCCTGAGCTTCATTGGGCTTCATGTCCTGCTCTTACACAGTGTCTCTCAATCTTTCCAGACTACTGTACCCCTTTCAGGAGTCTGATTTGTCTTGTGTATCTCCAAGTTTCACCTCACTTTAAAACTACTTGCTTACAAAATCAGACATAAAAATACAAAACTGTCACAGCACACTACTACTGAAAAACTGCAGATTTTCTCATTTTTACTATATAATTATGAAACAAATCAATTGGTATATAAATATTGTACTTACATTTCAGCGTATAGTCTATAGAGCAGAATACACAAGTCATTGTCTGTATGAAATTTTAGTTTGTATGAACTTTGCTTGTGCTTTTTCTGTAGCCTGTTGTTAAACTAGGCAAATCCCTAGATGAACTGATGTACCCCCTGGAAGACCTCTGCGTACCCCCAGGCTACACTTGCCCCTGGTTGATAACCACTGCTCTGACAGCCCTGGGCGAGACCTCTCAAAACCTGGTACCCAAGTCTTTTTAGGGCCTGTATCAGATTCCACAGGTGGGTTTCACTGGGCTGGTGGGAGACTTGAACTTGTGGCTGCTCAGAGTTCAGACAAAGACCCGCAATTGTGCTCAGTGAGATAGTGCAGGTGAAATGGACTCAGCTGTAACACTGGGCATCCATTTATTGTAGGGTGAGAGACTTCTAGATACACACACACAAACATGCATATATACACGCATACATACGCATATGCATGCATATGCAAACGCACACATACACACACATGCAGGCATGCACATATGCACACACACATACACGCACATATACATGCACACATACATGCACACATGCATAGCTACATGTACGCATATGCACAAGCACACTTACCCAGACACATGTACGCATGTGCACACACACACATGCATACATGAATGCACACACACACGCATACACGTGGGCAAGATACGCACACCAACACGCACACATATGCAAACACAAGCACACACGCACATGCACGCACACATATATGCATGCACATGCACACATACGCACACACATGATGATGCACACGTACTTACGCGCATGCATGCACACATGCACACATATGCATATGCATGCATATGCACACACACACATGCACACATGAATAAATTGGATTTAGACCTTACTGTGGAATTTAGATTTAGGATTTACATTGTGATTGCAGAGCCAATGGCTATTATCTTTGAAAACTCATGGCAATCGGGGGAGGTCCCAGACTATTGGGAAAAGGCTAATGTAGTGCCCATCTTTTAAAAAGTGTAACCCCTTTGGGGTTTAGAGAGCATGGCCCCTATAAATCTTTTTCCTAGGGGGGAGGGGGAGCAGTGAGAGAAAGGAGGGAAACTCGGTGGTCTGGCTCTGGAGCTCCAGGGGAGAGAAGGGCTGCAGCCTTCAGGCCCTCACAAAGTGAAGCAGCAGAGAACCTGCCTGAAGCCTGGGAAGGAGAGGGCGGCCGATTGGGGACATCCCAGGACAGGAGCCAGGAGGAGCACTGTGCCACAGGGGAATTGCCTGAGAAGGACAGGCCGGAACTGGAGGCAGTATCACTGCTGCCCAGAGCTGCATGGGGCTGTGAGTACTGGGGCTTGGGACTCTGCATTGGGAATGAGGAGGGAGGCTGTAGCTAGTTAAGTGGGGAGGTGGTTGCTCTGTGTGGCTTTGCAGAGAGCAGCAGAGGAGGGCACTGGAGGGGTTTGTTGGGGAAAGTTCACTGGCGCTGAAGATGACCAGGAGCACCCAAGACTCACAACTGGACTGGAACTTTGCTCAGGACCCCTGAACTCTGTGTGCAGACACATTGCTCGGTGTCTGCCCTTCCAGACTGTGCTACCACTGGGCCCGTGGGGCCTTGGTTTGGATGCAACCCTGTTCTGCTGCTCCCCCTATATTTCCCCTCGTTGTTTTTCTCCTCTCATCCCTCTGTAAATAAATATCTTCCTTTGTCATATCCATTGTACTTTTCCTATGGGTGTGTGTGTTCACTCTGGGGGGGTTGGAACAGGTGCCCCTGGGTTGGAAGGGATTTTCCCTGCTGCATTCCTGCGCGCGCCTTCTCTTGGCCAGAGCTGCCTGCAGAGCAGACTCCATCTTGGCCATGAGGGCGCTAAAGTTACAAAAGGGAAGAAAGAGAACCCGGGGAACTACAAACCGGTCAGCCTCACCTCTTTCCCTGGCAAAATCATGGAGCAGGTCCTCAAGTAATCCATTTTGAAGCACTTGGAGGAGAAGAAGGTAATCAGGAACAGTCAACATGGATTCACCAAGGGCAAGTCATGCCTGACCAACCTGATTGCCTTCTATAATGAGATAACTGGCTCTGTGGATATGGGGAAAGTGGAGGACGTGATATACCTTGACTTTAGCAAAGCTTTTGATATGGTCTCACAATATTCTTGCCAGCAAGTTAAAAAAGTATGGGCTGGATGAATGGACTATAAGGTGGATAGAAAGCAGGCTAGATTGTTGGGCTCAACGGGTAGTGATCAACGGCTTCATGTCTAGTTGGCAGCCGGTATCAAGCGGAGTGCCCCAGAGGTCAGTTTTGTTCAACATCTTTATTAATGATCTGGATGATGGGATGGATTGCACCCTCAGCAAGTTTGCGGATGACACTAAGCTGGGGGGAGAGGTAGATATGCTGCAGGGTAGGGATAGGGTCCAGATGACCTAGACAAATTGGAGGATTGGGCCAAAAGAAATCTGATGAGGTTCAACAAGGACAAGTGCAGAGTCCTGCCCTTAGGACGGAAGAATCCCATGCACTGCTACAGGCTGGGGACCAACTAGCTAAGCAGCAGTTCTGTAGAAAAGGACCTGGGGATTACAGTGGATGAGAAGCTGGAAATGAGTCAGCAGTGTGCCCTTGTTGCCAAGAAGGCTAACAGCATATTGGGCTGCATTAGCAGGAGCATTGCCAGCAGATCGAGGGAAGTGATTATTCTCCTGTATTTGGCACTGGTGAGGCTACATCTGGAGTATTGTGTCCAGTTTTGGGCCCCCACTACAGAAAGGATGTGGACAAATTGGAGAGGGTCCAGTGGAGAGTAACGAAAATGATCAGGGGGCTGGGGCACATGACTTACTAGGAGAAGCTGAGGGAACTGGGATTGTTTAGTCTGCAGAAGAGAAGAGTGAGGGAGATTTGATAGCAGCATTCAACTACCTGAAGGGGGGTTACAAAGAGGATGGAGCTTGGCTGTTCTCAGTGGTGGCAGATGACAGAACAAGGAAAAATGGTCTCAAGTTACAGTGGGAATGGTCTAGGTTGGATATTAGGAAACACTATTTCACTAGGAGGGTGGTTAAGCACTGGAATGGGTTACCTAGGGATGTGGTGGAATCTCCATCCTTAGAGGTTTTTAAGGCTCGGCTTGACAAAGCCCTGGCTGGGATGATTTAGTTGGTGTTGGTCCTGCTTTGAGTAGGGGGTTCGACTAGTTGACCTCCTGAGGTGTCTTCCAACCCTAATCTTCTATGATTCTATGATCTAGTCCAGTCCTCTGAACTCAAGGCAGGACTATGTCCTTATCAGACCGTTCCTCACAGGTGTTTGGACTGTTCTTAAAAACCTCCAGTGGTGGAGATCCCACCATCTTTTCCTAATGTCCAGTCTACAGCGCCCTTGCTGCACTTTAAGCCCATTGCATTTTGTCCTATCCTAAGAAGTTAAGGAGAAAAACTTTTCCCCATGCTTCTTGTAATGACTTTTATGTACTTGAAAACACTTGTCATGTCTCCTCAGTCTTCTCTTCTCGAGACTAAACAAACCCAATCTTCCCTCATATGTCATGTTTTCTGGACTTTTAATCATTTTTGTTGCTCTTCTCCGGACTTTTTCCAATTTGTCCCCATCTTTCCTGAACAGGACACAATACTTCAGTTGAGGCCTTATCAGCGTGGTATAGAGTGAAAGAATTGCTTCTCTTACCTTGCTTACAACACTCCTGCTAATACATCCCAGAATGGTGTTCGGGGTTGGTTTGTTTGTTTCCACCAGTGTACTGTTGTATGTACTGTTCTGTTTAGGTACAGTGCCAGCTGCACATGCAAGAATGTACCTGGGGCAAAGGGGCATTAGGGCAGCAGAGGGTGAAGAATGGGAAAGGGGCAGCTCTACTGTAGCATGGGGGCACTAGGGATAGCAGAGGAGGAAGGCTGGGAAAGGGGTGGCTATACTGTGTATTGGACATTAGGGGAAGCAAACGTTTATGTGGCCAATGTTCTATGTCTCCTTCCTAATGATCTCTACAAGGCAGCTGATCACAGGGAATGCCAAATAAAATAATTATTTTTATCTGAAATCACCAGGTTTAATATTCCTTAAAGTGATGAAGAGTCAGTCAACTTGGAATTAAAAATTTAATCCACCGCCCAGGGGCCCCAAGCACTAGGCAGCCCCAGCTGCCTCAAATCCCAGCCACAGGCTCTAAATCTAGCCCAACCCTGGTGCACTTCCCCGAAGAGGAGCAGCCTGCCAGGGCTGGAGGGGTCAAGGGGAAAGCAGCAACCAGGAGGGGCCCTCGGGGTGGAGCATGGGCGGGGCCATACTGGAGTGTTTGGGGAGGGTTAGCTTCCCCCAGCCTACGATATGCACTACCCAGGCCTCACAGCAATGTTTTTCCCGGAGATCAATTAAAAAAACAAAGGAAGAAACAACCCCTTTTTCCAAAATACAATTATGCAAGCCACAAATGTTCAATATTTGGACATTTTAAACAACAAAGCTTTACACAAAATTTTTCACACTGGGGATAAATTGGAATGAGACCTTGGTGCATGGATAGGGAACAAATTATGGAAGGAGAGTACAATCTCCTAGTTGGTTTTGCTTTCAGAAATAAGTGTATATTTCTATCCTTTGCAATACACACAACTCAAATGATTATATTGACTGTACTGGAACTGGCCCATGAACTGTCTAGTGTGAATGTAGAACAGTGTCCTTCACGGGATGGAATCAGTGCTATTCCTTGGTTCTCAAATGCTAACAGACCAATTAGAGACCTACAGTTCTGGATCAAAATTTCATAATTTGTATTAAGTGCTGTGGCACCGAAGGTGCTTGTGACCCTGAAACTTTTCTGGGAATGGGAAGAAATTATTTGTATTTTATAATCTCAGGTCTCTGACTTCCGTGCTTCCATGGTATGGGCCTTTCCAAGAAGCCTAAGGGAGTTAGGTGCCAAATTCTCATAGCAATCATGGGAGTTTGGTCTTTATTGTGTACATTACCCCCCACTGCTATGGGTACCCGCATGGCCCCACAGTATGCCAATTTTTTTATGGCTGACTTAGAACAATGCTTCCTCAGCTCTCATCTCCTAACGCCCCTACTCTAGTTCCGCTACTTTGATGACATCTTCATCATCTGGACCCATGGAAAAGAAGCCCTTGAGGAATTCCACCATGATTTCAGAAATTTCCATCCCACCATCAACCTCAGCCTGGACCAGTCCACTCAAGAGATCCACTTCCTGGACACTACAGTGTTAATAAGTGATGATCACATAAACACCACCCTATACCGGAAACTTACTGACCACTGTACTTACCTACATGCCTCCAGCTTTCATCCAGACCACAACACACGATCCATTGTCTACAGCCAAGCTCTGAGATACAACCACATTTGCTCCAGCCCCTCAGACAGAGACAAACATCTACAAGATCTCTATCAAGCATTCTTACAACTACAATACCCACCTGCTAAAGTGAAAAAACAGATTGACAGAGCCAGAAGAGTACCCAGAAGTCACCTACTACAGGACAGGCCCAACAAAGAAAGTAACAGAACGCCACTAGCCGTCACCTTCAGGCCCCAACTAAAACCTCTCCAGTGTATCATCAAGGATCTACAACCTAGCCTGAAGGACAATCCCTCACTCTCACAGATCTTGGGAGACAGGCCAGTCCTCGCTTACAGACAGCCCCCCAAACTGAAGCAAATACTCACCAGCAACCACACACCAAAAACACTAACCCAGGAACCTATCCTTGCAACAAAGCCCATTGCCAACTGTGTCCACATATCTATTCAGGGGACACCATCATAGGACCTAATCACATCAGCCACACTATCAGAGGCTCGTTCACCTGCACATCTACAAATGTGATATGTGCCATCATGTGCCAGCAATGCCCCTCTGCCTTGTACACTGGCCAAACCGGACAGTCTCTATGCAAAAGAATAAACGGACACAAAACAGATGTCAAGAATTATAACATTCAAAAACCAGTCAGAGAACACTTCAGCCTCCCTGATCACTGTGTTACAGACCTCAAAGTCTCAAAAACAGACTCCAGTGAGAAACTGCAGAACTGAAATTAATTTGCAAACTGGACACCATTAAATTAGGCTTAATAAAGACTGGGAGTGGATGGGTCATTACACAAAGTAAAAACTATTTCCCCATGCTAATTTTTTCCCCTACTTTTACTCACACCTTCTTGTCAACTGTTGGAAATGGGCCATCCTGATTATCACTACAAAAGTTTTTTTTTCTCCTACTGATAATAGCCCACCTTAATTGATTACTCTCATTATAGTTAGTATGGCAACACCCATTTTTTCATATCCTCTGTGTATATATATTTTACTACTGTATTTTCCACTACATGCATCCAGTGAAGTGGGTTTTAGCCTACGGAAGCTTGTGCTCTCATAAATTTGTTAGTCTCTAAGGTGCCACAAATACTCCTCATTCTTTTTGCTGATACAGACTAACATGGCTACCACTCTGAAACCTAAATATGTGAAGTACCCTCTTGCACCTTCATTTTATCTGAGCAGCAGCCTGCACTTCCTTGTTTCAGAAATGAGTGATCAGGAGGCATTGAGCTAAGGGTCACATTTTCAAAAAGACTTAAGCAAACTTCAAAAGTGACATAGGAGGCTAAGTCCCATTGCCTTTCAGTGAGTTTTAGATTGCTAAGATTTAGCAACTGAGAAACTTTTGAAAATGGGATGCAGGCTTCTAAATCACTTAGACTCTTTTTTAAAAGTTACCTGAATTAATTGAATGAGCTAAATGGACGGGGACTGGGTACATGTGTGCTTGCTATAGAGGGCAACAGGGGGGTTAGTTGGAGAAAATGTAAGATCAGCTAACTCTGCTGACAGTCTCAAACCTTTCTAAGGGAATTAGATGGGAACTCAGTGTCTAAATGACTGAGGCAGCTGTAAAATCTAGAATTAGTGCATTATTTCTTAACAGTCACCATAGCATTCATGCAATAGGGAGAGAGATTTGTTTCAGGAGTAGAAGTTTCTTCCCTCTCCAGGACTCTCCCTTTGAGATTAGAAGTTTGACGCTGGTTTAGTTTTAGAAAATGTCAGTAAATACCAACTTGCCCTTGCCTGTTGCTTTCCCCACAGCAGGCGTGCCTCGGGAGACCACCTCTCCCCGCAGAAGGATATATAATGAATCAGAAAAGATGTTCCCCATTTGACAGAGAGTATGAGGCACAGGGTCACGTTACCAGACATTGAACGGAGGCTCAGTAGCTTTTCTAGGTAGTCGTTCTAGATACTGGAAATGCGGAAGTAGGAGTGGGGAGAGAAAATGAGCTGAATAAACTGGATCCTGGTCCCTGAAATGCTGCATGAGGAGGTGACAACAGAGACTCCAGCTCTGACAGACCCACCTTAGAGGTAAATCAACCCTTTCTTCCCTGATCCATGAATCTTAAGGATTTTGAAGCAATACCATCACCCTGGTATCTTGGCACCTCACTGCCTTGAATTCATCTATCTTCTCACGACCCTATGTGATGCAATTACCCTGCTTTACAGACAGGACCTGGCACCGAGAGGGGTAGATTTATGGAGGTTTCTTGGCACCTCAAGACACAGACCCCCCCAGTGGGATTGGAAATCGATGGGTGTTAGGTACGGTCCCTACTCAGGCACCCGTGTGCATTGTTAGGTACATACCAGCCTTTGGAAATCTGGCCTGAAAGTCACACAAAGAGCTGGTGAAGAAGCAGGGAACGGAACCAACATCTGCCAAGTCCAAGTCCAGCGCTTCAAACAGGGGAGCAGCCTTCGTTCCTCTCTAACCTCCCCTCCTGACCCCTACAGAGTTGTACCCTCCATGGCAGCTCCCTCCTCATGGGACGTTGAGTGATCTGCCGTGGGGAAAGCGGAGCTGCTCTTGGCCTGCTGTGCTCGGTGCTCAGGGGGCAGACCCTGGCTATAAGTAGACTAGGCACAAATTGCTTTTGTTTTTCCCATTAGAGGGTTAATATTGGGATTATTTTATCTTTAAGAGTTTTTCCCAAATTTTTAACTATTAATTTTTACAGTCGCAGGAAGCTCAACGGGGCCTAAGGTGCATGTCAGGGCAAGGGCAGCGCTGCCAGCGGGGTGGTGGGGGGCTCCTGACCGGCAGAGAGATCCAAGACACCAGGGCACAAGGGGCAGGGAAGGCAGCTGCTCTGGCCCAGCGGACGAGATGTCCAGGGCTGGGAGCAGGAGGAGGATGGCGGTGAGCCCCCGGCCACAGAAGTGGCCACCTCATTGTTGAACTGCTCCATCGATGGGCAGAAACCATTCGGCAGTGGGGTGGCCTCCCCCACAACCAGGGACTCACCATCTTCCTCACAGCCCGGGCCTGCCAGGACTGCAGCCTTCCCCGCACCTTGCGCCTGCTGGGATGGATGTCGCCAGCCATGGGACCGTGCAGGGAGCCCTCTGCAGCTCTGCTGTCCCAGCCTCGCTCATTCACTCCCGGGACAGCTGGGTGCAGAGGGGTCCCTGCCCGGCGATGGGACCGGTCACACCATCCCTGCAGCTGCAAGGTGCAGATAGAGGCTGTACTAACGCCCACTCTTCCTGATAGTTTCTGTTGTTGGTTTGGTTGTATCAGCTGATATAGACTTTTACCAACATCTGTCGATGGATATCGAATCCAGCCAAGTGGTACATTTATAGAATGCTCAAGGCGTTCGCTGTCCAAATCCCATTGAAATCAAAGGGGCCCCATCCATTAAGTCAGTAGAACTTTTACCGTAGATGTCAGCGGAAAAGTCTCAGACCGAACAGAATTATTCCCAGGGTGTAAAATTAACCTTGTGCATAACTCTGTGAAGGATCAGGGCCTTACTGAGCAGTTAATAAAGATTAATAAATCGGTCCGGGAAAAGATATGACCTCACCCAACTTGTCTCTCTAGGATCAGTAATGGGGAAAGAGACAGTAATGACAGACTAGACAGAGAGAGAGAGACAGAGGATTAATATTACTTGTAACCAAAGATAAAGATGAAAATGTAAAGCCGATAAAAGATTCTGATTGGCATTTTTGATGGAAAAATGTTTTGTTGATAGAGATCAAAATGTTCCAGGGGAACAGATCAATTTCTACACAGTTTTGTTCAGGAAAAGAATTACTGAATAGAGCTTTATGAAATAAAATAATATAAAAATTAATAGAAATAAATGTAAATAACTATAATATGGAATGTAATGTAAAATAAAAATATCCTAGAAATAAAATTAAAAATAGATAAATACATTTTTATTGACAAAGTTCATTTTTTTCCCATAGACGAACCCCATGGCAAACTCAGAGCAGGGAAACCAAATGTCCATCATAGAATTCATCCTCCTAGGATTCGGGGACCTCCCAGAACTGCAGATTCCTCTCTTCCTGCTGTTCCTAGTGATCTAAATCGTGACCGTGACCGGGAACATCCTCATCGTTGCACTAGTTGTGACTGATCAGCACCTTCACACCCCCATGTATTTCTTCCTGGGGAACTTGTCCTGCTTGGAGACCTGCTACACCTCCACCATCCTGCCCAGGATGCTGGCTGGTCCCCTAACTGTGGACAGGACTATTTCATTCAATGGGTGTGTCACACAATATTATTTATTTGGTTCTCTTCTTGGTACAGAATGCCTTCTCCTGTCAGTGATGTCTTACGATCGGTATTTAGCCATATGCAATCCACTGCACTATGCCGTCCGTATGAGTGGCAGGACCTGCCTCCAGCTTGCAGGTGGCTCTTGGATAGGTGGCTTCCTAGGTAATAGTATAACAACATTGTCGATATCACAGTTAACGAAAGGGAAGGGTAACAGCTCTCCTGTGTACAATACTATAAAATCCCT
>NW_020680706.1:0-12770 GCF_002925995.2 Terrapene triunguis
CAAGCGTGTTTAATGATTAATGATTAATTTGCCCTGGCAATCGCGGCCAGTACAGCTACTGGAAAAGTCTGTTAACGTGTATGGGGATGGAGCGGAAATCCACCAGGGACATCTCCAGAAAGCTCTCCTTCATGTACTCCCAAAGCCTTTGCAAAAGGTTTCTGGGGAGGGCTGCCTTATCCCGTCCGCCATGGTAGGACACTTTACCATGCCAGGCCAGTAGCACGTAGTCTGGAATCATTGCATAACAAAGCATGGCAGCGTATGGTCCCGGTGTTTGCTGGCATGCAGACAACATCCATTCCTTATCTCTCTTTGTTATCCTCAGGAGAGTGATATCATTCACGGTCACCTGGTTGAAATTGGGTGATTTTATTAAGGGGACATTCAGAGGTGCCCGTTCCTGCTCGGCTGAACAGAAATGTTCCCCGCTGTTAGCCACACGGTGGGGGGGAGGGGTGAAGTGATCATCCCAGAGAATTGGGTGTGTGTGGGGGGAGGGGGGTAGTTGGGTTTGTGCTGCGTGTTAACCCGGAAACCGCAGCCCCTCCTTTTACATTACAAACCCATTTTAAATGGCCAACCCAACGGGTCCTTGGTATGGGAAATGAGGGCGTTGCTGTTTGAAACCATTCCCACATGTTATGAAGGTTAAAAAAGCCAAAAGACTGTGGCTTACCATGGCTGCCTGCAAGACGAATTCTGTTGCCTGGCACTGCGTGAGTGATCTCTCACACCAAACCGGCAGGCCCTCAATATAAGAGGAAAAATGCGACCTTGTAACAAAAGCACATGTGCTGTGTAATGTGAACAGCAAAATTTAACGTGAAAGAGTGTACCCATTGTTCTCTAAAATGTGTCTTTTTAACCACCTCTCCCTTCTCCCCCACCAGCTGCAAATGTTTCTCCTTCGCAGAGGCTAGTGAAGATTAGAAGGAGAAAACGGCGGACTCGGGATGATATGTTCTCGGAACTCCAGATATCCTCCCACGCTGACAGAGCACAGCAGAATGCGTGGAGGCAGTCAATGTCAGAGTGCAAAAAAGCACAATATGAATGAGAGGAGAGGTGGCGGGCTGAAGAGAGCAAGTGGCGGGCTGAAGAGGATAGGTGCCGTCAGCTTGCTGACAGAAGGCAAGAGTTGATGCTCCGGCTGTTGGAGCATCAAACTGAAATGCTCCAGCGTATGGTTCAGCTGCAGGAAAGGCAGCAGGACCAGAGACCGCCGCTACAGCCCCTGTGTAACCAACAGCCCTCCTCCCCAAGTTCCATAGCCTCCTCACCCAGACGCCCAAGAACACGGTGGGGGGGCCTCCGGCCACCCAGCCACTCCACCCCAGATGATTGCCCAAGCATCAGAAGGCTGGCGTTCAATAAGAGTTAAAGTTTTAAAGTTTTAAACTGCAGTGTGTCCTTGTCCTTCCCTCCTCCCCCACCCCACCTGGCGCTTCCATACTCCCCCACCCCTCCCGGGCTACCTTGGCAGTTATCCCCCTAGTTGTGTGATGAATTAATAAAGAATGCATGATTGTGAAGTAACAATGACTTTATTGCCTCTGCAAGCGGTGCTCGAAGGGGGGAGGGGAGGGTGGTTAGTTTACAGGGAAGTAGAGTGAACCGGGGGGGGGCGGGGGCGGAGGATTCATCAAGGAGAAACAAACAGAAGTTTCACACCGTAGCCTGGCCAGTCACAAAACTCGTTTTCAACGCTTCTCTGATGCGCACCGCGCCCTCCTGTACTCTTCTAACCGCCCTGGTGTCTGGCTGCACGTAATTAGCGGCCAGGCGATTTGCCTCAACCTCCCACCCTGCCATAAATGTCTCCCCCTTACTCTCACAGATATTGTGGAGTGCACAGCAAGCAGCAATAACAATGGTGATATTGGTTTTGCTGAGGTCTATCCGAGTCAGTAAGCTGCACCAGCGCGCTTTTAAACATCCAAATGCACATTCCACCACCATTCGGCACTTGCTCAGCCTTTAGTTGAACAGGTCCTGACTACTGTCCAGGCTGCCTGTCTACGGCTTCATGAGCCATGGAATTAAGGGGTAGGCTGGGTCCCCAAGGATAACGATAGGCATTTCAACATCCCCAACGGTTATTTTCTGGTCCGGGAAGAAAGTCCTTTCCTCCAGCTTTCGAAACAGACCAGAGTGCCTGAATACGCGAGCATCATGTACCTTTCCCAGCCATGTTGTTGGTGAAACGTCCCTTGTGATCCACCAGGGCTTGCAGCAGCATTGAAAAGTACCCCTTGCAGTTTATGTACTTGGTGGCTTGGTGCTCCGGTGCCAAGATAGGGATATGGGTTCCGTCTATCGCTCCACCACAGTTTGGGAATCCCATTGCAGCAAAGCCATCCACTATGACCTGCACGTTTCCCAGAGTCACTACCCTTGATATCAGCAGGTCTTTGATTGCCTTGGCAACTTGGATCACAGCAGCCCCCACAGTAGATTTGCCCACTCCAAATTGATTCCCAACTGACCAGTAGCTGTCTGGCGTTGCAAGCTTCCACAGGGCTATCACCACTCGCTTCTCAACTGTGAGGGCTGCTCTCATCCTGGTATTCTGGCGCTTCAAGGCAGGGGAAAGCAAGTCACAAAGTTCCATGAAAGTGCCCTTACGCATGTGAAAGTTTCACAGCCACTGGGAATCGTCTCACACCTGCAACACGATGCGGTCCCACCAGTCTGTGCTTGTTTCCCAGGCCCAGAATCGGCATTCCATGGCATGAACCTGCCCCAGTAACACCATGATTTGCACATTGCTGGGGCCTGTACTTTATGGGAGGTCTATGTCAATGTCCATTTCCTCATCACTCTAGTCGCCGCGCTGCAATTGCCTCCTCTCCTGGTCCTGGTTTTGCTTTGGCATGTTCTGGCTCTTCATATACTCCAGGACAATGCGTGTGGTGTTCATAGTGCTCATAATTGCCGCGGTGATCTGAGCGGGCTCCATGATCCCAGTGCTATGGCATCTGGGCTGAAAAAAGGCGCGAAACTAGTGTCTGACGGAGGGTGGGGCGAGTGACGACATGGCGTACAGGTACAGGGAATTAAAATCAACAAAGGTGGCTGTGCATCAGGGAGAAACACAAACAACTGTCACACAGAATGGCCCCCCCAAAGGTTGAACTCAAAACCCTGGGTTTAGCAGGCCATTGATTTCACGGAGGGAGGGGGAAGCAAATGAATACAGAACAAATCTGGTCCATCTATTTTTACATCTTAAGCTGGTAGCACATGGTGCAGCATGACTGATAGCCATCAGCATCTTCTGGGTGCTTGGCAGAAAATGCTGTATTACGACTGCTAGCCATCATCGTCAAGATGGTTCAATAGGACTGTGGGGTCTCTAGGAGACAAAATGAAGAATCAGATGCCCAGAGTGGAAAGTTTGGTTCAGTATTTCTTAGAGGAATCTGCTGAAGAAGTTTCCTGGGTGCCTCTGATTGAACTCACTGAGGAATATGACAATGACAGATATCAATCATAATACACCATCCCTGCCAAAAGGCAAGGAGCTGTTGCTGTGTAGCAATGCAGCTCCACGTCTGCCAGCACCCAGATAGCCGATGACGGCTACCAGTCACACTGCACTGTCTACTGCCAAAAGGCAATTAGCTGCTGCTGTGTAGCAATGCAGTACCACGTCTGCCGGCACCCAGATGACATATGGTGATGGTGAGCTGAGCTGAGCGGGCTCCATGCTTGCCATGGTATGTTGTCTGCACAGGTAACCCAGGTAAAAAGGCGCGAATCGATTGTCTGCCGTTGCTCTGATGGAGGGGGAGGGGCCTGATGACATGTACCCAGAATCCCCCGCGACACTGTTTTTGCATCATCAGGCATTGGGATCTCAACCCAGAATTCCAGTGGGCGGCGGAGACTGCGGGAACTGTGGGATAGCTACCCACAGTGCAACGCTCCGGAAGTCAACGCTAGCCTCGGTACTGTGGACGCGGTCCACCGACTTAATGCACTTAGAGCATTTTATGTGGGGACACACACAATCGACTGTATAAAACCGATATCTATAAAACCAGCTTCTATATATTCGACCTAATTTCGTAGTGTAGACATACCCTCAGTTCCCATTCCATGGGTCTGTCTCTAGGAATGAATGATCTGGGCAAAAGAGATCAAATTTAGGAAGTGAGCAAGTAATGAAGATCTTGCAAAAACAATTATTGATGAAAAACAGTTAAGAGAATAACCAGATAGTTTGAATGGCTGGTTCAAGTTACTGACTTTCATTTTTGATGAACTGGAGAGGTCCCAGTAAACTGACAAAAGAAAATACTATACTTTAATTAGCAAAAGTCAGCAAACATCAGTTCCACCACACACACACAAACTAGGTTTGCCAACTCTCCAGGATTGTCCTGGAATCCCCAGGAATTAAAGATTAATTTTTAATTAAAGATTATGTCAAGTGATGAAACCTCCAGGAATACATCCAACCAAAATTGGTAACCCTAACACAAACCTAAGAAAAAAATATTTCCTTCGATAATAATCCAAATTTACAGATAGGCAAAGTAAAAAAAAATGCTGGTTGAGGAACTTATTAGCATTTGTTTTAAGCATATTTAATGTGTATATTTTCACACCTGATGTTGACACTTTGTGTTTTAATAGCTACAAAACTTTACCTTTTGAATCCCAATGTCTATTGTCTAAATAATTATTGCTGAAACCTGCTGTTGTCTGACTTTCCATAATTTCTCACAACTGTGAAAATTTTAATGTATAAAAATAAAAAAGCTTAAAAATAAAAATTAACATTATCAGTTAAAAATAAAAATCAAATTCTGTCAATCCTAACTTTAGAGATGCAATGTGAGTGAGGTAATGGGCCAACTTCTGTTGTTGACAAGCTATCGAGCCACACAGAGCTCTTCTTCAGGTCTGGGAAAGGTATTACCTCACATAACTTGTCTCTCTAATATCCTGGAACAAACACGGCTACAACTATACTACATACAGCCCTAGCTTTGCTCATTTTTGAAAATAGATATGAATGCTAGAAATGAGGGGTTGAACATAATGGAGCTTTTGAACCTTAATTATAACATTGCTGCTGTTGATGCTATAATGTAAATAGAACTGTAAGCCTAGAGATCTGTCTTTGGGATTTTTACTGCCACATATCACCGTCATATCCGAGTGCTTTGCATATAACAACAGTAGCAAGAGCAAACTCTTTAGTGGACTTTTAAGGGACTCCGGTACCTTTCACTTTTTGTGATAAAAAATCTTTTTTAGGGTAAAGGTTTGTTGTTGTTTTTTAAGCAATTTAGATTTAATTAATTATTTCTAAGTTATTTGTTTTAGGGTTTTTTTGCTTTTACTTTTTGACTGGTTGGGGGATTTTGGGGGTAGAAAGGGGTTTCTGTGGAAACTGTTATTTTTATGGTTGAAAGGTCTTTTCATAGACAAAGGTTTGGTAGAGTCTGCTAATGACAGTGGGTGGGTTTCACAAAGGTACATAGGGGCTAACCTCCAGACTTTGGTGCCTAAGTCCCATTTGCAGGCAACACTGCAATCATAGAATCATAGAATATCAGGGCTGGAAGAGACCTCAGGAGGTCATCTAGTCCAACCCCCTGCTCAAAGCAGGACCAATCCTCAACACTCCCCCTCATTTGTTGCCTAATCCTGTAGGTTCCCAGATTTTCTTGGCACCTAAATTTTTGCAGTATGCTTTCCCTAGGATCCTACATTCCACTGCTGCCTCCGTCTAAGGGTATATCTACACTGCAGTCCAAGCCCAGGTCTGAGGGATCTGGGCTTGTGGATTTGTTGTTTCCCAGCCTGTTCTTGAGTGTCCATACAGTATTTAAACCTGGGTTTACAGATACTGGACTCAGGTCTCACCACCATGCTAATGTGTCCATACTGCACTATGCAGACCTTCTAACTTGGGTTTGTGGTTTGGCCTGCAAAATGACAGGGCTTGCACACAAGTCCCAGTAGGGCTTGGGCTCTGACCCACCCCACTGGGAGGGTGCTAGACTGTGCCCCAGGCTGAACTGTAATTGTGAGGCATCCAGGGTGTTGACTGATGTTACATATTGTTGGATCTTGGTGTTTAGCTCTTTCTCAGCTATTTTGCCCAGAAATGGGAGATCGAAGACAGGGCCATATTTGCAGAGGTTGAGTGGTGACTTCTTGAAGACTGAACAAACTATTCCGTTTTTCAAGGAGTTTGGATAGAATTGCTTTCCTATTTGTCTCAACTTAAAATTGTTTATCCTAGTCAGGATCAAGAGGTTGTTCTTTTCAAGCTAGTCAGACAAGACACCTCTTACTATTATGACAATGAGGAATATGACAACTTAACGGACCTGAGTTTTACCCAACTCTGAACCTGGTTTCCAATACTGAAGGAGAAATTTTATTTTATTTATAAATTTTTGCATGTGCAAAAACACCCCAAATTCAGGTAGTTTGGCACCCTAATCAGTGCAATTGCAAGGGCAAAAAACTATTGTCCCAATTTTACAACTGTATATAATTGCAGGCACAATCTTGTCCCTGCCTCAATGAGATTACATAATGTGGCTGGTCTTTAGAAGATTATAACCTATTCCTTCTGCTCCCTATTATAGTTAATCCTCTAGTTAATTTTCTAGAGGTCTGTGCTGACATACTGAAGGCCAAGGGTTCAAAAGCTGATGATGTGGAAGTGATGAGATTATAGTCGAACATAACAGATTTTTTTTAAACAAGGAAAATACATTAAACAACCCTCTTAAGATAATTGTGTTAAGGATCAAAAGTTAACCACCCCAAAATTAGGAAAAGCCAGAATTAAGGTTGCCTGTATATTTTGAACATGTTTATTGTAACAATCAATATTATTTCATGGTGCAATTCTTACCAAAATATTGCCTTCTACATCTGATGAAAAACATGACAATGGTTATGGAAGTAAGAACTAGTATGAAATTCAATATGAACATCCATTCTGCAAAAATAGAAAATTTCATTTACTGCACTTTATATTATTTTTAGACATATATTTCCATCTAAAAATAAAAGTGAAATCTTGCTTGAAAACAGTTAATATTATTTGTTATTATTTGTATTATTGTATTGATTTTATTTGATGTGTATAGAAACACCACAGAGAATATCCTGTTCTTTTTGGAGATAATGAAATTCCAAAGTTTACTGTCTAGTTTGCACCATTTCTGTGCTGTCAGTTGGATATTTTTGAAAGAACCTCAGGGAGTTAACATGGACACTAAACTACCTTTGGCTTTTAGAAACAAACAGCTGAATTTGTTAAATAATCTTATGAAGCATAGACAATTTCAACTGGGATACAATTTCATCTGTCTAAGAATGACACCCATGAACTGTGAATTTGGTAATAAATAATAGTCAAGAAATGTGATTATATTAAAGGAGATTATATAGAACTCTGAGACAGTAAATACAAAAGTGAAGAAATATATTTCCATTAGTTTTTTTAATAAAGATAATTGGTTCCATGGTTTGTCCTGAGAACTACTTGAAAGATGGGATTTTTTTTTCCTGGTGGAATTTTCCACGGGGAAAAAATCCTTTCAAACTTTCTCAGTTGATTTTGTTATTATTATTTTATTATTATTAATTATTATTATTATTTCCTGTGGGAATTTTCATTTTTATGATGAACGTCTTCATTTTTGTAAAGCAAAACAACAAAACCCCCAAATTTTTAATTTTCAGGTTTCTCTCACCATTTTTTCTTTCCTCCCCCTTTTTCATAGACTCATAGGGGAGGTCTACACTAAAAGTGCTACACTGACGTAACTGCACCGATGCAGCTGTGCCGCTGTAGCGCGTCCGGTGAAGATGATGTATGAAATGAGAGATTTTGCCCTGAATGTTCTGTGACACTGTAAAACACCTGAAAAGAGGCTTGCAGAAAAACCTCGGAAGGAGTTTAAAACAACCGTACAATTCACTTCTCCTAATTAATATAATTAAGGTGGTGACAGCATTAGGACACTATGGTTTGCATAAAACAGTAGATAATTTTAAGAGTAGGGCTATAATTAAGTAGAAATGAATGTAAGTTTAAATTTAAAAAAATCCAACATGGCTGACCAAAATGGCAGAGACAAGGATGGCGCAATCTAAATTTAGGTAGTGGAAAGTTCTAGAATCCAAGACGGCATCAGGAAAGGAGCTTTTTTACCTAAAAGTAGGTATGACATCATAGGAGAGGCGCACTCCTAGAATGACATTACAAGCATGTGCTGTCACAAGCACATCTGGGTACATGTGGCAATATGCTAATTACAGGAAGCTGATTGGCTGAAGGGGGGAGGTTCTAAAATATGACAATTATGCCAATTCTAGGAATCTGATTGGTTGAGAAAATATGCTAATGAGCAGACCTTGAGAGAGCAACTAGTGTATAAGGCCTACAGCCAGCAGGCTGAGTTGGTAGTGGGTTTGGGATCCTTGAAAAGAGCAGAGCTGAAAGACAAAGAACAGAACAGCCTAACGCAGCTACCTGGAAGATCAAGAAGCCTCAAAGATCATCATCAGCAGCAGAATTCTAACATTGCCTTGGCAATGAACTGCCTGCTAGCAGCTACCTTGGCAGCAATAACAGCCAGCAGCAGCAGCCACCATTACACCTGCAGCTCAAAGACAGAGTGCAACTATAGAGACTATGCTCCTAAACTAAGACAGCTCAGAAGGATCTAAGATGGTACAGAGGAAGTTTGGATATAAGTGTAAGTCTGATCTTCTTTTCTACCTATTATTTAAGAGTGTATGAGTCTGGCTGTAAATAAAGCTGGATGCCTGTGTCTTGAGTGAGATCTCCCCTACCCATCTTTGACTGGCTGATCACCACTCACGGAATATTAAATATTAAATGTTGTTAAATATTAAATGTTGATTGTTAAATGTCAATGTAAATTTTAAATAATTGTTTTAATTTGTGAATGTGATGATGGTCTCTCATATATGTATGTACAGGCCATCCATAATACATTGTGTTAAGTATAGGGTTAGATTGCATCACTATTTTTTACTCTGTTCTATACACTTTTTCTTGCTTTATTAAATATATTGTAACAAATTATTTCTTTTAAAGAAATAATCCTTTAATTTTTGAAGAATTGCTGCTTGGGTGCGTGTTAATCCTTGAGCGGAAGTCTGTATCCTTGTCCTTTCAGGGGTTAGCAAAACTAGCTCTCTCTGGGGAGCCCTCTGTGGGTCGGAGACAAGCTCCCTGGCAATTCCTTTAGGGCGGGCCACAACCTTTTTACCCTTTTGTTAAATTAGACAAAGTTGTAGTTAACATAATTGGCATCTAAATCTTAGGGTAACAAATTGGCGTCCTTGTATTGGTGGGCTCGAGGTGTTATGTTAAAATCCTGAAGCTTGAAAGCCTTATTTCAAGGTCAGGGAGGATATAGTATCCCTGTTGGATAAAAGACGATTGACGCCAAAGAGTGATTTTTTTCTTTCCTCCTCTTTTCTCTTTTTCTTTTTACCTTTCTTTTGTCTCTTTCTTTTTCTGATAAATACACACACACACACACACACAACATATACACATACCTCAAACACTCACATACACATACACCTCACCTATATATACACATCCCTTAGCATTCACACCCAGCATAGATTCATAAACATACACACATACCTAACACATACCTAACATACGTATACATATATACACACACATCTCAAATACCTACACACACACCCAATCCTCACACCCAGCACATATACATAAAACACATACCTAACAGCCACATACCCAGCATACACATACATACCATACACACACATGCACTGATACACACCCAACACATATATGCACACATATATATACACCCACACACTAAAAACAAGTTTCTTTTTCATAAAGCATGCTAGAAGGTAAATGAAAAGTTTTTAGTTATACGATCTTATTAAGGGAATTACTGTTTAAACTGATAGCTTGAGCCTTAGTCCTAAGAAAATTGAGAAGCCTGGGTAAAACGTTTAAGGGTGGTGGAAGGGTCAGTAAGTATAAGAAATAATTCCTCAGCAATAAGATAAACATTTTTTTTATTATTTAAAATGTACCTGTTAAGAATTAATTGTCGTTAATATTGACATTTTGAATTAAAGGAACCTAGATAAATAGGCTAAAAGAAGGACCAGGGAAACAGAATTGGGCACCTAAGGGAGGCATTTTCTGGGGTCAGGCACCTAGAAGGAAGCAGAAGGCCTAGGGAGGCAGACTTTGGGTTCAGGCACAGACAGTAGAGGCTGGAGGGAGGCAGGCTTTATTCTGAGGAATTGTAAGGTATAGTTGAAACATAGAAACTCACTGCCAAAAAGCACTTGAGTCCTAGCTGTTGCTGATGCCCTGGGTGGATTGGTAACTGTGGGATTGGTGGTATAAGTCCAGGAGGAGTTGTCCACAAAACGGGCTATTGTAGTTTGTAGTAAAATTCAGAAGAATCTGGCAGCCATGCAAGTTTGAATGGTAAGTAAAGCTTGTTACTCAAGTGTGGTTGGGGTTGAGATTATATAAATAGTCATACTCAGGTTGAAATCACTACCTGATTAGATACAGAGCCTCTACACATATGCATACCCACTTACACATCTGGCAGCTGTGGGTAGATCTGATGTGAGTAGGACCTGTCACTCAGGTGTGACTGGGGTTGTAATTGTACCCAGAATATTTTCACTACCTGGCCAGATTTGACATAGATACATGCACATCTGGCAGCCTTTTTTGGGTGTGGCTGGATTCAACATATGTACACATATATTATATATTGAAGGGTACGCTTGTGTTCATTTTGGATAAAATGTGATTTAGAAGGTACTTGTGCATAAAGAAGCATGCTGTGGCTCACTACCCTAGAAACATTCTAGAGACGGCCAAGGGGAGGGGGGTGAGCTCAGCATGTGGAGTGGAGAAGTATAAGCATGTGATGAACAAATCCATATATGAAAAGATTAAATATGATTGGTTAGAGGTTTGTGTTATGTAACTTGTTATGTAAGTGCCATGTGCTATAAAATAACAATGGGAGGGGCTCCTTGCTGGAGGGACTCTGCCTGATTTTTGTATCAGGGGCTCTCCCTTTGTGCACATTGAATAAAGCCTTGTTGAATTGAATTGAATCGCATCGTATCGAATCAAAGTGCCTTGATTCTGCCCAGCATCTGACTCATTGGGAACCACAAAATCCCAACAGTTTCTTGGCGCAGCGAGCAGGGTGAGAAATATCCTTCAGGATCACGACCTACAATCAAATTAGAGGGTAAGTTTGTTCGTTTTTTATTTGGTTGTGTGTCTCTGACCTGACTGGTGACTCTCATACCTTTTGTAGTAAGCAAGTCTTGGTGTTGGGGAATTCAGGGGGCTTGTTGCAGTCTTAAGACATTGTACTTAGTGTGGGGGCTGGTTAAGCTGTAAATTCCTCTGACTAAGTGTTGAAGTGGGAAATCAAAGAGGCTATAAACACCAACAGTTAGTGTAGGGGCAGGTATAGCCATAAGTACCTCTAGTTAATGTGTTGGCTGGCCCAGATCGCCTAATTGGACATTGTAATTGTGCAGATCAAATACATTGGAAAAAGGATTAATCTGGTGATTGGGCATTTCAGTCTGGGGTGTTTGATTTGAATAAATTGTTATTAGTCTAAAAACAAAATTGTATTTAAAAATTTGGAGATTGGCAGATATTTAGGTTAATAAAAGGGGGGGGAGATGAATGGATATAGTGAGCCACAATATGAAGAACGTATAATTAGTTCTTTTATAACTATTGTAGCAGTAAGTTTATTAGTTTTCTTGTGGATATATTTTGGCTGTATGACTGCAATAAAGAAGGATGACCACCCCCCATTACAGGTGGGCAAAACTGATATTGTGCATAAACCACAATATTTATCAGAGGAAGATGATGTCCTCAGTGTAGATGCAAGGTTGCTGGCTGTAAAATCTGCCCTGTCTCAGTATGACAAGGCATTGAAACAAGGATATCCAGCACATGATGATTATCTGACTAAACATCCATATTATGTTGCCTGTTGGTGTATGGGGTTAAAAAACAGCAAAGAGAAGGACAAAATGGCTGGTATGTGTTTAATTGTTGATTATGAACAGCTGGTTAGAAAGTGTGATGTGCTAAAAGGAAGGGTGGGAGAGTTAGAAGCAGAGGTAGAAAAACTGCAAGCAGAAGCAAAAAAGTATAAAGAAGCAGACTTGCAGGGAAAGAGATCTTGTCCCTCAACACTTTTGGACCCTACATGTGGAACATGGGGATATCAGTCTAGTTTCATGGCTCCGGTGAGAGTGCACACTGTCCCTAATCCTAATCAAGGGGAAGGAGACCCTGCTACTGTTAGTCACCTAGAGCACACTCCTATGAGTCCATCTGACTTGAGGAGCATGTTAAAAGAATTGCCATCTTTGCAGCTTAATAACCCAAACCTACCCTTCTGGGAAAAGGTACAGGAGTGGATGGTAGTGGGAGACTTACATGCTTTTGATGTTTTCACCATGGTAAAGCAAAATGTCCTGGCACAGCCTGGAGTAGGATTGCTGGTGGTTTTAATAACTCTGCATGGGCAACTGCTAGTTTTGCCTCCTCAGCTGATATGGAAACCACAGTGCGGAATTTCCGACAGGCTGTAATGGTGGCTTTGGGGCCAGGTACTAATTTGTACTCATTATATGCTAAGGGAAAACAGCATCCAAATGAGCCATTTGAAAAATATGTGGCAGACAAGTTT
>NW_020680707.1:0-3112 GCF_002925995.2 Terrapene triunguis
TTGAAATGTCAACTCCCGCCTCTGACTGGCCCATAACACATCCATTTGTTAAATTTTTCAACAAGCAGCTTCGTGCTTTCTCCTATGCTGACTGTCAACTTCTGCTTGGGAGGAGCTCCCCATAACCATCTGCAAAGTTCCCTCATCTTCTTTTAAAGCCCTCCTTACAACTCTCCTTTACTGTGATGCCTACAAAAAACTGAACAGTTAGGCCAGGGGTCGGCAACCTTTCAGAAGTGGTGTGCTGAGTCTTCATTTATTCACTCTAATTTAAGGTTTTGCGTGCCAGTAATACATTTTAACGTTTTTAGAAGGTCTCTTTCTAGAAGTCTAATATGTAACTAAACTATTGTGGTATGTAAAGTAAATAAGGTTTTTAAAATGTTTAAGAAGCTTAATTTAAAATTAAATTAAAATGCAGATCTTATCAGTTTAGTGTGATTCTTGCCCTTGCTTTTCCTTCCTGAGTTTTCCAATATCTGGCATGTATTTGGATACTTTAAGCTGCACACTGGCTTCTGAGGCTATGTCTACACTACAGAATTAGGTCGGATTTATAGAAGCCGGTTTTATAGAAACCGGTTGTATGCAGCCGATTGTGTGTGTCCTCACCTAAAATGCTCTAAGTGCATGAAGTCGGCGGACCGCGTCCACAGTACCGAGGCTAGCGTCGACTTCCGGCGCATTGCACTATGGTACCTATCCCACAGTTCCCGGAGCCTCCGGCGCCCATTGGAATTATGGGTTGAGATCGCAATGCCCGGATGATGCAAAGCAGTGCCGCGAGGGGTTCTGGGTACATTGCGTCAGGCCCCTCCCCCGCCGTCACAGCAACGGCAGACAATAGATTCGCGCCTTTTTACCTGGGTTACCTGTGCAGACAACATACCACGCCAAGCATTGAGCCCGCTCAGCTCAGCTTACCGTCACCATATCTCTTCCGGGTGCCGGCAAACGTGGGACTGCATTGCTAAACAGCAGCAGCAGCTTACTGCCTTTTGGCGGTAGACGGTGCAGCATGACTGGTAGCCTTCATTGGCGATCTGGGTGCTGGCAGCTGTGGGGCTGGCAGCCGTAGGGCTGCATTGCACCAGCCCCTTGCCTTTTGGTAGAAGATGGTATATTACGACTGGTATCCGTCGTCGTCGTACTGCAGCGGCTGTCAATCATGGGCACCCGGGCAGACAATGATGGTTATCAGTCGTAGTATGCTATTTTCTGCCAAGTGCCCAGTATTGTCTGCTAAGCACCCAGAAGAGGCCGATGGCGATCTGGGTGCTGGCAGACATGGGGCTGGCAGACGTGGGGCTAGATTGCTACACAGCAGCAACCCCTTGCCTTTTGGGCAGTAGATAGCATATTACGATTGGTATCCGTCGTTGTCATACTGGGTATCAGATGGTGCAATAGACCTGAAGGCTTACTGCCAAGCGCCCAGTATTTGCTGCCAAGCACCCAGAAAATGCCAAGGGCTATCAGTCATGCTGCACCGTCGTCTTAAGATGTAAAAAATAGATTTATTCTCCATTCATTTGCTTCCCCCCTCCCTCCTGCTAAACCCAGGCTTTTGAGTTCAATCTTTGGGGGGGGGGGGCATTCTGTGTGACAGTTGTTTGTGTTTCCCTGATGCAAAGCCACCTTTCTTGATTTTAATTCCCTGTACCTGTACGCGGTGTCACTCGCCCCTCCCTCCCTCTCTCCCTCCCTCCCTTCTTCCCCTGGTCCGTCAGATACTACTTTCGCGCCTTTTTTCAGACCAGACGCCATAGCCAGCACTGGGATCATGGAGCCCGCTCAGATCACCGCGGCAATTCTGAGCACTATGAACACCACGCGCATTGTCCTGGAAAACATGCAGAGCCTCCTGGACATGCCAAAGCCAAACCAGGACCAGCTGAGGAGGAGGCGATTGCAGCGCGGCGACGATAGTGATGAGGAAATTGACATGGACCTCTCACAAGGCACAGGCCCCAGCAATGTGGAAATCTTGGTGTTACTGGGGCAGGTTCATGCCGTGGACCGCCGATTCTGGGCCCGGGAAACAAGCACAGAGTGGTGGGACCGCATCGTGTTGCAGGTCTGGGACGATGCCCAGTGGCTGCGAAACTTTCGCATGCGTAAGGGCACTTTCATGGAACTTTGTGACTTGCTTTCCCCTGCCCTGAAGCGCCAGAATACCAGGATGAGAGCAGCCCTCACAGTGGAGAAGCGAGTGGCGATAGCCCTGTGGAAGCTTGCAACGCCAGACAGCTACCGGTCAGTCGGGAATCAATTTGGAGTGGGCAAATCTACTGTGGGGGCTGCTGTGATCCAAGTTGCCAGGGCAATGAGAGACCTTGTGATATCAAGGGTAGTGACTCTGGGAAACGTGCAGACCATAGTGGATGGCTTTGCTGCAATGGGATTCCCAAACTGTGGTGGGGCCATAGACGGAACCCATATCCCTATCTTGGCACCGGCGCACCAAGCCGCCGACTACATAAACCGCAAGGGGTACTTTTCAATGCTGCTGCAAGCCCTGGTGGATCACAAGGGACGTTTCACCGACATCAACGTGGGCTGGCCGGGAAGGGTACATGATGCTCGCGTCTTCAGGCAGTCTCTTCTGTTTCAAAAGCTGGAGGAAGGGACTTTCTTCCCGGACCAGAAACTAACCATTGGGGATGTTGAAATGCCTATCGTGATCCTTGGGGACCCAGCCTACCCCTTAATGCCATGGCTCATGAAGCCGTACACAGGCAGCCTGGACAGTAGTCAGGACCTGTTCAACTACAGGCTGAGCAAGTGCCGAATGGTGGTGGAATGTGCATTTGGCCGTTTAAAAGCGCGCTGGCGCAGCTTACTGACTCGCTCAGACCTTAGCGAAAAGAATCTCCCCATTGTTATTGCTACTTGCTGTGCGCTCCACAATATATGTGAAAGTAAGGGGGAGACATTTATGGCGGGGTGGGAGGTTGAGGCAAATCGCCTGGCCGCTGATTACGCGCAGCCAGACACCAGGGCGGTTAGAGGAGCACAGCAGGGCGCGGTGCGCATCAGAGAAGCGTTGAAAACCAGTTTTGTGACTGGCCAGGCTACGGAGTGAAACTTCTGTTTGTTGCTCCTTGATGAA
>NW_020680708.1:0-4386 GCF_002925995.2 Terrapene triunguis
CACTTGCTCAGCCTGTAGTTAAACAGCTCCTGACTCCTGTCCAGGCTGCCTGTGTATGGCTTCATGAGCCATGGCATTAAGGGGTAGGCTGGGTCCCCAAGAATAACTATTGGCATTTCAACATCCCCAACGGTTATTTTCTGGTCCGGGAAGTAAGTCCCTTGCTGCAGCCCTTTAAACAGAATAGTGTTCCTGAAGACGCGAGCATCATGAACCCTTCCCGGCCAGCCCGCGTTGATGTTGGTGAAACGTCCCTTGTGATCCATCAGTGCTTGCAGCACCATTGAAAAGTACCCCTTGCGGTTTACGTACCGGCTGCCCTGGTGCTCCGGTGCCAAGATAGGGATATGGGTTCCATCTATCGCCCCACCACAGTTAGGGAATCCCATTGCAGCAAAGCCATCCACTATGACCTGCACATTTCCCAGAGTCACTACCTTTCGTAGCAGCACATCAATGATTGCTTTGGCTACTTGCATCACAGCAGCCCCCACAGTAGATTTGCCCACTCCAAATTGATTCCCGACTGACCGGTAGCTGTCTGGAGTTGCAAGCTTCCACAGGGCTATCGCCACTCGCTTCTCAACTGTGAGGGCTGCTCTCATCTTGGTATTCTGGCGTTTCAGGGCAGGGGACAGCAAGTCACAAAGTTCCATGAAAGTGCCCTTACGCATGCGAAAGTTCCGCAGCCACTGGGAATCATCCCACACCTGCAACACTATGCGGTCCCACCAGTCTGTGCTTGTTTCCCTTGCCCAGAATCGGCGTTCCATGGATAGAATCTGCCCCATTAACAACATGATCTCCAAAGCACCAGGGCACGTGGTTTGAGAGAATTCTGTGTCTGTGTCCATGTCCATGTCCTCATCACGCTGGTCACTGCGCTCCCCCCGCCGCCGCCTCCTCGCCTCATTTTTCTGGTCCTGGCTCAGCATAAACTCCATGAGAACGCGCGAGGTGTTTACAATGTTCATGACTGCTGTCTGGAGCTGAGCGGGCTCCATGCTTGCCATGGTATGGAGTCTGCAGTGTTCACCCAGGAAAAAAGGCGCGAAATGGTTGTCTGCCGTCCGTTGCTTTCATGCAGGGAGGGAGGGAGAGAGGGAGGGGTGAGGCTGTACCCAGAACCACCTGCGACAATGTTTTGGTCCCATCAGGCACTGGGATCTCAACCCAGAATTCCAATGGGCAGGGGAGACTGCGGGAACTATGGGATAGCTATGGGATAGCTACCCACAGTGCAACGCTCCAGAAATCGACGCTAGCCCCGGCACATGGATGCACACCGCCGAATTAATGTGGGTAAAAACCGAATTAATGTCCTTAGTGTGGCCGCATACAATCGAATTTATACAATCTGTTTCCCAAATTCGAATTATCTAAATTCGGATTAATCCCGTAGTGTAGACGTACCCAAAGACATCTCCATTAGCATACAGAATGGAGAGCAGAGACAACTCCCCTAGCCTCATCTGCATGAAAGATGAGACAGGAAGACATCTCAATTTACATACAGAATGGAGAACAGAGAACCACACTGAACTCTTGGACCAGAAAAAGCAGGGAAGCACTGCATCATGGGAATCTCTGCTCCAGATGCTAATGAACCTATGGCTGCACACACCTGGCTCAGCAATTATCAGACCAATTCTAGTAATGAATCCTTAATTGATATCCAAATACTGAAGTAGCCTAGTTGCATTGTGAGCTCCCTGGAAGAAAACACCACCCATAGCCAAGAGTGATCAGTTCCTATTGTCTAGTCTAAAGAAAACCCTTGAGTAATTAGTTTACCTATAAACAAATCTAGTGTTCTCCCTTGAACAATTGCAATTTCTCTACAAAAATCCCTACTCACCCTCTAATCAGGGTTCTGATGCTTAGATCCAAACTATGCATCAGTTCCACTGGAACTCCATCTTCTCCTGACTGATCGTGTGGGCGGCTCTGCCTGTCTCCTACATTCAGGACCCTCTGCGACCACCATCACCTGGGAACCCTGACCAGTTCAAGCCTCATGGAGTGGGTGAGATCCCCCCTCTTTCTCTCTCTGTGTTTTCCTTTCTACCTTAGGTATTAACCTTTAATAATGTATGTTATGTTGGTTTAGCGCTCCTTGTGTAGTTATCACTATTATTCAATAAATAACTTTTATGGTTAACTTGGTTGCTTCTCTCTCTGTTCCTGAACTTTACTCTTTTGTGTTTTTAGCTTCCCCTATTCACTCTACAGCAACGCTTCTTTTACCTAAGCTAAAGATCCCTGCAGCGCCCAAAATACTGTGGGGTTTGCTCATCAAGTAGGTTACTGCCAGTACAATTGTGTTGGGGGAGTGGGGAAAGGGACGTGCTGAATCTGGGACGCATAAGGGTAACAGCTTGAAAGTGCTGCTTGACCCAGTCCATGGAGCCCAGGGGCATATAAGGAGAGGTAGCTTGAAAGTGCTGCTTCATCCAGCCCAGTGAGTCCAGAGACATATAAGGGGTCAGCTTGACAGTGCTGATTGACCCGGTCCGCTCACACTTGCTCTGTTAATGTATGTGTGGGTGTGTGGGTGTTCATCCGGTTCTGGGGCTGGAGTAACCCAGCCCTAGGGAGCCTAGGTCCTGCAGGATAGCTCCACTGGGAGGGGACTTGCAGAAGGGAGAAGTAGAGCTTCATATGAAAACACAAGTGACACAAGCAGTACATTGATAGAATTACAGAACCCCCTTCCCCAGAAGAGTAACCCGAATAAATGAGCATACCCCAAAGAAATGGGCACATCTGGTAACACCCCCTCCTTGTAGGGTGAGCTCCTGCCACCTCCCCCTCAGTGCCCTTGACAGCTGATCCACCTCCAAACCATAGCTCAAGTTCTCAGAACCCTCTCCTCCAGCCCCACCCAGGTAGGGCAAGGAGGGGGCTCTTGCAGGGGGGGCAGGAGGGATTCTGGCAGCAGTGAAGTGGGTTGTGGGGAGGTTGAGATCTTGCCCCAAGTCATCCCAGACACTAATGCTAAGTCACAGGATCGCAGCATCTAGTGTCAGTGGGGTTCACGTGGCTCAGACCAGACACCTGGGCTGGGGACCCACCCCCATAGTACTGGTCGAGTACGTGGCCCAGGGTGTTCACAGTCCCCTCCTCACCCCTCCCTGAGCCCAGCCTGGCTCCTCACCTGGAACAAAGCAGCAGCGCCCATCGGCCTCACTACTGCCTGAGTCCCAGGTGCTGCTGCTGTCCCCTGGGGAGCGGGCCGAGCTGCTGGTGCTGCGACAGGGATCCTCCACCTCCTGCCCTGGGGAGGCTGGAAGGTCCTCAGGGACTAGGCAGGGCGATGCCTCCTGCTGAGAATCAGGGCTGGGCTCTTGGGGCCGGTGCTTCCCACACAACAAGCCCCAGAGCCACCCTGCCCGGCTCCCCTTCTGGGCTGGGTCCTGCCTGCCCAGCCGCACCCTGGGCCAGCTCCATTTTGGCCTGGCCGGTGGCTCTCTCACCTCAGCGCCTGCGCCGGGAGCGGCTTTCCTCTGCCAGAAGGCTGGGCACTTCCACCTCCTCACTCGGCCGGGAGCCCCTTCCCCGCCAGGAGGGACGGAGAAGCCGCTTTGCTCAGGGGGAAGATGGCAGCTGCTTCCCTCAGGCTCTGGGGCCACCTGCAGAGCCTTCTTCCTGAACCTCTTCAGGAGCCTGGACAGCCTGGAACCGAGCGGGGAGCAAGCGTGAGTCTGGGGTCAAGGCAGCCTCTCACTAACAAGCCTTTTTGGTCCCTCCCCATCCCTGCCGAAGCCAGAGCCTGAATAAAGTGCTCTCAAATGAGCTCCAGACCAACAACAGTTCATGAACTGCGCAGAGACAATTAGTGTAGAGAAGCAGCAAAATTCGTCAAACAGATGACTGGTTATGACTTATTTACTTGTTCTTAAAAGAGAACAAAAAGGACCTGAGTCTCCTCCCTGTCAATAACCCCCTGCTCAACCAATCAGGGTAGAGACTGAGGGGCGGGAGGCTGAGAGTTCTCACCAGAGAGCCCAAAGGAAGGCCCAGGTCACCGGTAGGGATCACTGTCCGAGGACTATTTCAGCCCCACTTTCTTGGGTGGACCTCCAACAATGGGAGATGCAGAGCACCCCCCGCAACACGCAACACACACACTCACACTAGGGTTACCATCCGTCCGGGTTTCCCCGGACATGTCCGGCTTTTTCAGCCTTAAATGGCCATCCGGGGGGGATTTCTAATGAAGTAGAAATGTCCGGGATTTCCCCTCCTGCAGAGTGCGGCGCGGCTGATTGGATGCCTGGCCTGATTGAAAGCCGCTCGCAGCCACTAGGGCCTCTAGCAGCCAGAGTCACTCCCCCTTCCCCTCCCCCGCTCCCTCCTCCCCCACAGAGCAGCTCGGAAGTGTTT
>NW_020680709.1:0-17315 GCF_002925995.2 Terrapene triunguis
CAAGGAGCTGAGAGTGAGAGGGTGTGCTGCTGGAGGACTGAGGAGCACAAGCGTTATCAGACACCAGGAGGAAGGTCCTGTGGTGAGACTAAGGAAGGTGTTTGGAGGAGGCCATGGGGAAGTAGCCCAGGGAGTTGTAGCTGTCATGCAGCTGTTACAGGAGGCTCTATAGACAGCTGCAGCCCACAGGGCCCTGGGCTGGAACCCGGAGTAGAGGGCGGGCCCGGTTTCCCCCCAAACCTCCCAATTGACCTGGACTGTGGGTTCTTCCAGAGGGGAAGGTCTCTGGGCTGTTCCCCAACCCACATGGTGAATCTCTGAGGCAAGAAAATCCGCCAATAAGCGCAGGACCCACCAAGATAGAGGAGGAACTTTGTCACAGTTGACAAATTCAAAATTTGCCTTTCTTGGATATTCTAATTGTTACTCATTCACTCACTGATATCTTTGTAAAGAAACCACTGAAAAAGTCTGCTCACAGGACTCCAGGCTGGGAATTTGCGATTCTAATAAACTGCATCACAACAGAGTGGAGAGCAGAGGAATTCCCCGCAACTAAAACAGGAAGTAAGAGAGGTGTGGATCAGGTGCCAACCCATAATACTCTTAGTAACTCAGTTAACCCTTTGATGACAACTTTATTACAGTTTTATATTAAATTAAAATAACTGAAACCTGCTCATTTTACATGTAGTTAGCCTATGTAATCACAGACATTTCAAGTCACACACCTGAGGTGTGAGACTTGTGCATTTGAAGCCTGCCTCACATACATTAACCTCACGAAATCTCACACATGGATCTGGGCCTGTGCAGGGAGAACCCGGGGTGCGGGGAGGTTGGAGAGAGAGTCCACCCCACACTCACCAGGAAGTGGCAGCTCCTGTCAATGGACACAGGCTCTGAATTGTGGGGCAGAGCCCAGGACAGGAAGCAGAAGCCCATGTGCCGGGTCAGAGCGCCACTCAAATTTGGCCTGGCTGCCGCTCTGTCATGCTGCTAGGGAAGGAGCGCCACGGTTATATGATACATTGATGGTGACTTGGTGTCCATGGCTGGGGGCAGGAGAGACAGATGGACTGGCCATAAATTGGCTCTGGGAGCTGGGAGCCAATGGGTTGGCAGTGACCAGAGTTGGGTGATGAGGGCAGAGCCCCTCCACTGCATGAGTGTGCCCTGCCCCCAACAACTGCTGGGCGTGGGGGTTGGCCAGAGCCTGATTTCTAATATTCAGAAAAACTTGCTCATTACAACTTTGCCAACTTGAGATCTCCAGTAATCATGTATTCTTTCTTTCATTAGCCTTGTCTTCCCATTCTTATCCCGTACACCTCCATTGTATGCTACATACACCAGTCTTCACTATTAACTAGACTGTTAGTTCTTCAGGGCAGGAACTGTGTTTTTTCATTCTTGTTTGTATAGTGCCTATAGCAATGGGGCCCGATCCTGATTGGGATCTTCAGCAACTGCCTTAATACGCATAGCAAATAACCGTATCCTGCAGTATTTGTGCAAAAGTGGTTGTTTTGGCAAACATTTCTGCCAGCGAGCTCATCTGCTAGAATGACCGCAAATACAAAAGCAAATTGTGTATTAAAAAAAAAAATGGAAATATTTATGGATTTTTATTTATTTACAGAATTCATCCAATTCTGTTTCCTCAGCCAAGATTTGCTCCTTCAGGGCTTGATTCTGCCACATTTAATCATGCTAAGCAATGCCTTACTCAGTGAGAAGTCCCACTGGGATCAATAGGACTACTCACTCAGTAAGGTACTACTCGCTGTGAACAAAAGAGGTAGAATCTGGCAATTAATACTTCTAGAAATAACTCTTAAAGTGAACAGCACATATTGTTTTTACCAGGCCCATGATGTATCCTTTGGGGAGTTTGCCACTGACTTCAGTAGGGCCAGGATTTCACCCCATATTTTTAGCAATGATAAGATTGTAGAGACATTTTTAACCAGATGCCTGGTTGAGTCCAGTCAGACTCTGGAAAGCACTTGATTAGCATATATAGACAGAAAACACATTGTGCCTATTTTGGCACTATAACTAGAACAGGGCATTATAAGTTCACTGTGGTTGACAGACTAAAGCAAGAAGAGTGGAACATCAGTCAGGGTTTGAGAGGGAACCCTTTGACACCACTTTTAAACAAGTTATGGCCCAGAATCTAATACCCTTACATACACTGAGTAATTTCTTACTCTGTGAGTAGTCCCATTCATTCATATTACTCAGTGTGAATAAGGGTACCAGAATCTCTGCCTCTATATGACTTAAGAAAATAGCTAATAATTGTCACTGTACTTATCTGATTGGCATTTTAGCTAGTTCCTGCTAATAAAAAATTTGAGATTTTAAAAGAAATGTAAATGTAAATGTTGACGTTTTCACAGGTCATTGAGTTTTACAATGTTAAGTCACTGAGCTATTATACATTGATTGAGCAAATAACAAATGGAGTGATTTGCCAAAGAGTAATACACAAATATTGAACTAAGAATCAATGACAGTCGACTACTCTCCAAGGATTGCAAAAGTTAACAGGAAATCTTTACCCAAGAGGTAACTAATTTCTGCCTAAAAATCATACAGCTTTATTTGTTTGTGTTAGATCATCTCTCCTGCTAAGTACAGGAAATCTCATCATAAAGGGAAATTTGTTTGCAATGAAGCTTGTTTTTCATGTATATGCCATATTTGCTGGCTTATCTTTTAGTCATCTCACAATACTGACAATCTGTGGTGGGTTGTTTTTTAAGTATTCAACAACAAATGGATGAGAATATGTTTTAAAAAAAGTACAAAAATTTTATTTCACATTTAATTTCATCTTAATCTTTGATCAGAACATGATCTAATGCATTTTATCCAGAATAAATAATTGTTTATTTACATACCCCTAACATGGCCCGATTACATTTTCCCTCTTTGTTAAAAATCTTTCAGTTGATCCAGATATTCTTTTAAAAGCTTCATAAAGGACTTCATTTCAGAAATGAGCTCAAGATTCCACCCCCAAGCAATTGCCATCAAAGTAGCTTCTACAATATGCCTGCTGTGTTTGAGCAATTTCACACTAAAATGATCTCCTGAAACTCGAACAATGATTCTATGATTCTCTAAGACACAGAGTTTATTTAAGTGCATCTCTAAAGAAAAATAATGTAGGGCCTGATTCAAAGCCCACTGAAAACAACAGGAGACTTTACGTCTACTTCTATAGGCTTTGAATCTGGTCATGATTGTATCGAGCACTCATGCAGCCACACAGTAGAGCAAGAGGTAGAAAGGACTGAGGCCCTCAGTCTTTGTAGGAGCTGACAGTATTTGTCACCCTGGCACTAGAAGGAGAGGGGTTGGACCTCAGATACTTACCTCCAAGAGTAACTTGGTGGAAAGGTAGTGGAGAATGAGCAGATCCGAGGGCGTGTTCCCACCTTAAGCACTGGCCAGCTGAACTGACTGGTTGTGTGGGATGAAATATGCTACATTCATTAACCAGGTACTGTAAGTTACTACTCTCCACCTTAATGGACCACCTTAATCGCTCTCTGAAGCACGCCTCCCAATGCTATTCCTGTATCAGTACATCTCTGTATTGTGAGCTAGCCCTTACCATACAAGAGGAACAACTAAAATCTTACAGATAATATAAATTACTGGGACAATTAAGGACAGTGATAATAGCACTAAGAGACTTTTAATCATTGACTAACATGTAGAGTGGTTTAACAATGCTGCCAGAAGTACAACACAGTAGCTGTTATGGTTCTGTAGGCCTGGGGGGTGTTTTAGCGCACGTCTACACTGTAGCTGGGAGCAAGCCTCTGAGGCTTTGTCTACACTAGCACTTTTGTCAGTTAGGGGTGTGAAAAAAAACAAACACACACCTGACCAACATAAGTTTCACCAACAAAAGTGCTGGTGTGGACAGTGCTATGTCGGCAAGAGAGGCTCTTATGCCGACAGCTAACGCCGCTCATTGGGGGTGGTTTCATTATGCTGGCAGGAGAGCTCTCTCCCGTTGTGCTGCTGTAAGCTCCGTATTGTAGACCTAGCCTAAGCCCAGATAGACAGACTGGTGCTCGCGGGGCTCAAGCTAGTTTGCTAAAAATAGCAGTGTGAACATTGCGACTCAGGCAGCAGCTTGGGTTCTCAAGCCCATCCAACCCCCTAGGTCTGAGCATGCGTGTCTAGCCCGAGTCTCCACCAGAGCCACAGTGCCCACACTGCTATTTTTAGTGTGCTAGCTTGAAGCCCCCTAGCGCAAGGTTGGCTACCCAGGCTGGGAGGCTCACTCCTAGCTACAGTTTAGCCCTTAGATCTATGCTCTGTTGTGTTGCTATCAAGTCTTAGCCTATATAAAAATGATAGATGGGCTCCAAATTGGAAGCTTGAATCCAAATGCCTTTGAATTTGTGGGGTATAGATTTGTATTCACATTCCCAGTTCCAAACCTACCCTACAGTTTTGATTCTGAGCCAGAGCTGAAACCAGAAGAGGCCTCTTTTCCATTTCTGGTTGGGGTGCAGAAATGTTGTAGGATCAGCTTCTGAGATTTTATGCCATCAAATCTGAAGCTGAACCCCTCATTCAATCCAAGAGGGCTTTTCGCTGGCACAGACTCCTGGTGAACAGATCAATAATTGCTTGAATCCTCATATCCTTTTCAAATTAATACTCCAAATGTATGGACCTGATTATGCCATCTTATCAGATAACTTAAACAAGCAACCTGTCTGCACATTAATTGTTATTGAGGATTAATGTTGTTTATAAAATGAAATCAATACAATCTCTATTGCTTATTAACTGAAACATTCTAGGCTCTGCTCTGTTTGCTTTGCTTTTCAATTAGTTTCTATTATTTTCCCTATTAGCTTTCAACAAATAGCTGTAGAAATAAACTTAATGGTTGTGAAACCGTTATCAGAGTCAACAAAGCGCCTTAATGGAAAATCTTGTATATTTAAATGCAAAAAAGAATCCAATGTTTAATCATTTGACATTATGAGATAAGTTTATTACCATACATCTGTTCTGTGCTGGGTCTCGGATTTTTTTTTTTTTAAGCTGAGCAATTAAGAGTTCTTTAGGTCAGATGTCAGAATGTTCAGTTGTTTATTACATTTGAGATTAATAAACTCTAAAGTCTAATAGCCTTTGTTATAAATATTATTAAATTAACAGATAAAGAAGCAATGGGGATGCTAACAAAAATAATATTATCCAATTATGTTTTATAATATTCTCAACACCATGCAGTTGTTTGGAATTTGATGGAAGGCTTTTTTTTAATCATCTCTTTGCATGCCTTCTCTGTGGTCCGGTTTCTATGCCAGCTGAATGCCCAACTGCATTAGCAAGAGGTTGTTCCCTCATTACCAGGGTACAGGTGAAGTCATTAGCGATAAGGCTGCAATTTCCCAAACTTGCCTGAACTCTGTCAGCTGGGTTTTTTTCAGCTCAGTCATGCTGTCCTGAGGACTATCAAACCAAGGCAGATTAAGGCAGTGATCTTTGAGAGGCAGCAGAATGCAATAGTGAGTCCAAGTCTATCCAGGGGATGGGAGGAGATCAAGAAGTGCATTGGGAAGTTAGAATCTGCCTGGGGACAGGAACTGGGTAAAGAGTATTTTGAGGGGGAGGAGGCGTGAGATCAAGGAAGTGAGCAGGAGGCTGGGAGGAAGAGCTGTTTGACAGGGAAGAATAGTTTGAGGGGCCTCAGAGATTTAGTGATCTGGGTCACCTTTGAGATGCCATCAAACCAGGGTCAGCATCAGCAAGTGACAAATATATTTCCATGGTTATTATCTTTTCCATAACATTTTGATGGAGGTGGAAAACTATGCACCAAGGGTACTCACAATTGCCATACAGGAACCGTGAGTACAGGAAAGCCTTTAGCAGAGAGAATCTCTTAGGCCCAAATTTAGCCCTGGTGTAAGTACCGGTAGTTGCAATTCCACTGTCCTCACTGAATTTTTATCTTTTTTTCCTAGCATTTATCCATAAGGAATAATAAAAAAATTCCTGTAACATCAGGAGTTCAGAACAGCACTATTATTAGAGGTAAAGATTTTGCTGCCAACCAAACACCACACCCCACATCCTTCAATCTGCCGATTCTCTGTCACAGACCTCCTCATCTCCATGCTAGTGCACCCGAACGCCCACCCACCAGCTAAGTCCTCTACTGTTCATGGTGGCAGGCAGGTGTCCAACTGCTTTTTCTGTCAGTGATGGTGGCAGGTGGGTTACCCTTTAGCCTCTGAATGTGGCATGATTGATTGGGAAGCAAGTCCCCTTTGGTAGTCAGGTGCTGTAGCTAGTTATCTGGGGGTATGTCTACACTAAGGGATTAATCCGAATTTAGATAATTCGAATTTGGGAAACAGGTTGTATAAATTCGATTGTGCGCGGCCACACTAAGCACATTAATTCGGTTTTTAACCACATTAATTCGGTGGTGTGCGACCACACTACCCCATTAATTTAACCACATTAATTCGGTGGTGTGCGGCCACACTAACCCTAATTCGAATTAACAAAATCGATTTTGGTGCTACTCCGCTCGTCGAGATGGAGTACAGAAATCGATTTTAAGTGCCCTTTAATTCGAATTAACTGGCTCTGTAGTGTGGACGGGTGAAGGGTTAATTCGGATTAACGCAGCTAAATCCGAATTAAAGTCGTAGTGTAGACCAGGCCTGGGAAAACAGTTCATTTGTGTTCTGGAAGTGAGAAGGTTTTCACTAGCTGCTGGCAGACTCCTTTAGCTGGTGGGGGGGGGGAATCTTGGGAGGTGTTCATAGAGTGATGAGAGGTGCTATTTAAGTGCCTAGACCAATGCATACAAGCAGAGCTTTGGAGCGGAGCCCGGAGCTGGAGCGCGAAGCAGCTCCGGAGCAGTGGAGCTGCAGGTTTTTGCCTGGAGCTGAGCCGGAGCACAGCTCCAAAGCTCTGCATACAAGGACTTTTTTCACTCCACCTTTCATATGCCATATTTGTAAAAGTTAATATTTTCAAACATTAAGAGCCACATTTTTCAGATGTGACCTCCTATTTGCATGCCTATGTATCTGCACGTACAAGTTGTATTCTTGAAAGCAAATTACATAACTAAAATATTCAGTTTTCATGGGCAAATATAGTTCTGCCAACTCATCTCCAAGGTTTTGGTATGCAAGACTTAGGCACTAAAAACAAATAGTATGATTCCCCAGTCATGTACACTTGTGCAAACCAAGTGCCAAATAATTCTGATTTGGCAGTGACTTACATCTAGTTTACACTCAATAGATGCAAATGGCTGACTAGTCAAGGTGCAAATCAGTTAAGCACCCAGCCCAGAAAATTCAGGAGAATCAGGGCCAGAGAATGCAGAAAACTAAGTACGCAGGTTTACACTCTATGCATAAATATGGAGGCGTAGTTGAGTCCTCTTTGCAAATTTGTACCTAAGATGAATGTTTTCTCCTTGCTATGTGTGCACATGTCACTGCATCAGAAAGCCAGATGCATAAGTGCTTCTAATTTCTATTACAACATTGGAATTAAGCACATTAGTCCATCTCAGAAAAGCTCAGTAATCGTTTTTCAAATATTTTTGTTTGCAGTCTACAGAAACTCACCTAGCCCTTGTATGGTATTGATACATTCCAGACAAGGGTGAGGCACAGACTCAGATGTCATTTAGTTCATGAAGATTTGCTGGTTATTATAATCAAATGTCAGTTGTCTGTAATTGCTGCATGTAATGGAAAATCCCTATTTAGTAGATGTTTTACTACTACTGGCTGTTAAAGTATGGTAAGCAATATTTTAAAAATAGATTCAATATCTAAGTGTCTACAATAGATTTGGTGAAGCTGATGTAGTTTTTATTCCCCCCCTCCACAACTTTTGTAGCTGTTCCTATATAAAAAGGATAATTTCCTCTGAAATTTCAAAATACAGACTACTCATTTTAATAAATAATATTTTCTGCTTTGGTGGTCCCTATCTAGATCTAGTTTAGCAAACATTGATGAATCAAGCCTCACAACAAACGTGTGAAAAAGGGCATAGAGTGATCACAAACCAGGACACACCAACTCAAAGCAGCACCAGACCTTGCCAGAATAGATGCAAAACCTGCAGACATATCTCCAGTGCACCCCTTACAACACACCTTTCGAGATCTCTGGGTCCTACACATGCCCATAACATGTGGTGTATCTCAGCCAATGCACTAAATGCCCCAACAACAACTATGTGGGTGAAACCAGACAATCAATATGCTTTCAAACGAAGTCACACAGAAAAATTATTTAAAGAGACAAAAAAAACCCACCATATCACTTGTGGGTAGACACTTTTCACAAAGCGATCACTCTCAATCTGACCTCTTAGTCCTCATCCTCAAAGCAAACCTGCACACTTTCCAAAAATGAGCCTGGAAACAAATTCATAATTTTGCTAAACATTAAGAATCATGGACTTAATAAAGACACTGAACAAATAGCAGTTGATTATTGTCAAACTGCTTATTACAGTCATTTATATTCTTTGATAAATCACACTGGAAAGTTTGAAAACCTATCACTGGCTTTACGACTTGTGATCACTTTATTTTACCAATTGCTTTTTGAATGGGCAAACACTGATTTTTTTTTTCTTTTCCCCCCATGTTTCATATGACACAGCAATCACGATAATTCTATTTTGTTTGATTTATTGTCTTTGTTGATACACTAACGCTAATACAATGTCAGAACAGCCCTGGCACTATTTAACTTGGGTGCTCTCTATTCAGGGCCGGCTCCAGCGTTTTTGCCGCCCCAGTGGCGGGAAAAAAAACAAAAAAACCCGCTGCGATCGGCGGCACTTCGGCGGGAGCTCTACCGCCGCTGCTTCATCCTTCAGCAGCAATTCGGTGGCAGGTCCTTCCCTCCGAGAGGGACTGAGGGACCCGCCGCCGAAGAGCCAGACGTGCCGCCCCTTTCCATTGGCCGCCCCAAGCACCTGCTTGCTGCGCTGGTGCCTGGAGCCGGCCCAGTCTCTGTTAGCTGGCTATATAACAAGACAGTGTAGTTCCCACATTTTCTTCTCCCCTGAGTGTGGAAAGGGCAGTGGCACCATATGCAAATTTCCTCTGGGGATGGGAATGGGGAGAGTAACTCATGTGACAGGTATTAGTCACATCACATCACTAGAAGGTACCTCAGCAACTGGTGTCTCATAAAAAGATACATAGTCAGTCAGTCTGTGGTTTTAGAAAAACATTCTCTCACATAGTACCTGAAGTTTTTTTTTCTCCAGAGAAGATTTTGAGCCATTCTTAGAGCTCAAATGGAGTTCCTGGGTCCTTCTTCAATCCACCAAGGCCACTTTGTGCTAAACTGGCCTGAGATTCCGATCAGAGAATCCCCTCCCTACAGGGCAAATCTTCACTGGCATAGTGCAGACAGGCAGCATTCACAAGCTACCCCCTCACTTCGGCATAAGGAGGAGCAGAGGACATGCTGAAGACCAGAAGGAGACATGTCTGAGCTGAGCTCCGCTACATTCAATCTTCCACTGGCATAAGGAATGTGAGGGCAGATTTACAAATCTAAAGACTCAGAAAGGCACCTAGTGGGACTTTCAAAATTTCCTAAGACAGTTAGGTGCATAATTGCCATTGATGTCAAACTTGGATCCCTGGTATGCCAGACCACCAGGCCATTTGATTTATTTGGCTTTATTTAAACCCGATATTTAGACTTTGAAGAATACCAAATAAGGATATATTGTGTGACCATTTTCCAGGCTGCATAATCACATCATACACAGGATCCTGCTCATAATATTCCTCTCCTACCTTCACAGTGGCACTCAGGATACAAAGGAGCCTCAATATTCCAGTTGAGGCCTAATCAGCGCGGAGTGGAGCGGAAGAATTATTTCTCGTGTCTTGCTTACAACACTCCTGCTAATACATCCCAGAATGATGTTCACTTTTTTTGCAACAGTGTTACACTGTTGACTCATTTAGGGTATGTCTACACTACGGGATTAATCCGAATTTAGATAATTCGAATTTGGGAAACAGGTTGTATAAATTCGATTGTGCGCGGCCACACTAAGCACATTAATTCGGTTTTTAACCACATTAATTCGGTGGTGTGCGGCCACACTACCCCATTTATTTTAACCACATTAATTCGGTGGTGTGCGGCCACACTAAACCTAATTCGAATTAACAAAATCGATTTTGGCGCTACTCCGCTCGTCGAGGTGGAGTACAGAAATCGATTTAAAGCACCCTTTAATTCGAACTAAATGGCTCTGTAGTGTGGACGGGTGAAGGGTTAATTCGAATTAACGCTGCTAAATCCGAATTAATCCCGTAGTGTAGACCAGGCCTTAGTTTGTGGTCCACTATGACCCCCAGATCCCTTTCTGCGATACTCCTTCCTAGGCAGTCATTTCCCATTTTGTATGTGTGCAACTGATTGTTCCTTCCTAAATGGAGTACTTTGCATTTGTCCTTATTGAATTTCATCCTATTTACTTCAGACCATTTCTCCAGTTTGTCCAGATCATTTTGAATTTTAATCCTATCCTCCAAAGCACTTGCAACCCCTCCCGGCTTGGTATCATCTGCAAACTTTATAAGTGTACTCTCTATGCCATTATCTAAATTATTGATGAAGATATTGAACAGAACTGCACCCAGAACTGATCCCTGTGGGATCCCACTATTTATACCCTTCCAGCATCACTGTGAACCACTGATAAATAACCATCACATAAATCATTATCGGGGCTAGGGTTGCCAACTTTCTACTCCCACAAAACTGAGTACCCTTGCCCCGCCCCACCCCTCCTCTGATACCCCTCCCATGCCGTACCCCTTCTCTGAGGCCCTTCCCCCCCACTCACTCGATCTCCCCCCCACCATTGCTCACTCTCCCCACCCTCACTTACTTGCTCATTTTCACCTGGCTGGCTCAGGGGGCTGGAGTGCAGGAGGGGGTGATGGCTCCAGCTGGGGGTGTAGGCTCTGATGTAAGGCTGGGGATGAGGGGTTCAGAGTGCAGGAGTGGGCTCTGGGCTGGGGCAGGAGGTGCAGACTCTGGGGAGGGCAGGAGATGAGGGGTTGGGGGTGTAGGAGGGTGCTCCAGGCTGGGACTGAGAGGTTTGGAGGGCAGGAGAGGGATCAGGGCTGGGGCAGAGAGTTGGGGCACAGGAGGAGGTCTCTGACTGGGGGTGCGGGCTCTGGGGTGGGCCTGGGGATGAGGGATGTGTGGTGCAGGAAGGTGCTCCAGGCTGGGATCAAGGGGTTCAGCAGGCAGGAGGGGGATCAGGGCTAGGGCTTTGACTGGGGCCCCGGAGGGAGTCAGGGGTACAGGCTCTGGGTAGCACTTACCTAAAGCAGCTGGCATGTCCCCCTTCCGGCTCCTACACAGAGGCACCTCTGCACGCTGCCCCCTCTGCAGGCGCCGCCCCCGCAGCTCCCACTGGCCATGGGTGTGGCACTTGGGGCAGGGCAGTGTGCGGAGCCCCCTGGTTGCCCCTACGTGTAGGAGCCAGAGGGGGGACATGCCGGCTGCTTCCTGGGAACCGAGTGGTGCGGAGGCTAGCAGAGAGCCTGCCAGCCCCGCTGCATGGCACCACCACCTGGACAGTCAACAGCCTGGTCAGCGGTGCTGACCAGAGCTGCATGGACCCCTTTTTGAACAGGTGATCCGATTGAAAACCGGACACCTGGTCACCCTAATCGGTGGGGCAGGGAGGAAAGCTTGGCAGTTATGCATGTGAGAGAGAAACACTGTCCTTCTCACTTGCTGTTGCAGCATGCTCGGAGTGGAGGGACAGGGCTTTGGGGTGTTTCTGAAGAGGTAGGCATGGGGCAGAGCAAAATGTAGCAGCCTGCCTGCTTAGTGAATTGTTCCCATTGTTCTTAGTGAATTCCCCCAGGAGTATAAAACAGGTGTAAAAATTTTAGGGCTCCTTTACATTGCCAGAATGGTGTAAAGGAGTCTTATGGTAAAGGACAGTGTGGCCTTATAAATGCTTATGGTGCTTTAGTGATTAGAACTGATCTAAATTTTTGGACTGAAAAAAAATCCTATCAAAATGTGCTCTATGAACTGTTTGCTACTCACCTTTCTGGAGATGGTCAGTAGCCAGTATAAATTGTGAGTTTGAGTCCCCAACCTTCACTTGCTCATCAGTTGCCTATGATGCAACACTGAGCATATAGCTGCATATATTTGTTGACTACTAACTAAAAGTAAAGGGTCAATACTAGCTGCATTACTATTAGACAGAGGGGTTGTCTAATAGTGACTTCCTCCAATGTTCCCCATTCCCATTCTCCATCCATTGTATTGCAATTGAAATCAATTACCAAAATAATTGAAACCAGCTTGATTATATTGTATTATTTTGACAAAAATGCAGAATTTTGCAGATTTTTAAAAGATTGTGCACAGAATTTTTAATTTTTTGGTGCAGAACTCCCCCAGGAGTAAGGAGTGTAGACTGGGACTGGCGAGGTGGAGAGAATGAGACTGTGATGAGAACCCAGGAAGAGTGAAAGAGACAGGACTGGGATAAGTACAGGTAAGAGGGGAATGGGCACAAGTGTCTGCGCCCACTAGAGCACATTACCATCAAGAGCTTGGAATGAACAGGGTTCTTGAATCTCACCATTCCTCTGCTGTCAGCAAACATCTGTGAAACCCACTGCCAAAGCATGTGTCTCATTTTCCTCTAAATGGCTGGCACACAGAGGACAATAATGGACTACTGTTATCCATTCTCCATACTCTCTGCTCTCACAATGGTGAGCCCACATTACTGGAAAAATCCTAAATTTCTGCAGTTCTGACCTGGTCCATGCTCAGTGCAGATGGAATACTTGGAGAATTTAGAAGCCAATCTTAACAAGTCTTTACAGAGCATATACGAACTAAAATTTTCAGAGGCTCCTAACTTTGCCAAATTTAGGCAGATTTTCACAGGGACAATAAAAGACATATCCTTACCACCAGGATGAGCCACCCCACCCCTGATTTAACACACCAAATTGCAAATTTATGCTTCAAAATATGAAGGCTCTAGAGATTCAACAAAACATTTGTAAGAATTTTTTAGCATGGCAAAAAACACTATTTTCCCTAGCCTATTTATAAACAATTGAAAAAAGGTTCTTATAATGGAAAGTGACAGATAACTTTAATTATATATGTGTTGCTAACTATCCATAATATGATATACAAACACATACATACAGACAGTGTATATAGTTACGGGTGAATTGGTTCTGAACAAATAAGAATCAGCCCCAACCTACCTTCATACCTTGAGCCAAACCTAAAAATACAGGTTCAAAAATGTTCTGAGGCTTGTGAAGAGAGGATCTTAGAAGAAAGTGACTTAAAACTGGAGCTGGTGTTTCAACAAAACACTTTTTTGAGAGAATCAAAATTTTTCAGAGAAGTGTGTCAGTGTTCACAAAACTTCTGCTGGCAAGCTTTCTCCAGTCCGGGATGAAATTTTGGGTCAAATCCAGAAAGAGACATTCCCCACACACACCTGCAGTCAAGAGCCCATTTGCTAGGATACTCACCTTCGATGTAGGAGATCCAGCTCTTAATCCCCACTGTACCTGCTCTGGAGCAGGGATTCAAACCTGGGTGTCGTACATCGGAGGTGAGTGCCCCAACTATTGGCTATTCTGGGCTTGCACTCTCTCTTGTTTTTTCACTAAAATTTTGAAAGAAGTTAGGGGGCGACAACTGTGAAGAATATTCATATAAAAGTGTGTGTGTGTGAAAAATATATAAATGACTGATGTCACTTTTAAACTTATATGCTAGATATATTTTGTAATGAGATGCCTGCAGTTATTGAGTTATGAACACGTTGTGACTTGCAAAGAACTGTAAAAATCCTACCCTTGCTGTTTTATTTGCTAGGCAGATATCTTCTCTTTGATCAGTTTGCTCAGTTTATAGGAACATTGCAAATGTTCTCTAATGTTACATAATACTGAAAGAAAAGATACAAATCCCTATAACTGCTGGGGATATAAATAGCAGAAAACAGTGCCCAGGTGCCCAGACAAGATGCCTAGAAGGGCAAGTTCATATTTTGTGAGTGAGTCTCATTGCTTGTACAACATACATTTCTATTTATATAATAATAATAAAATCTATTTTATTTAAAATAAGCCAAACCTGCCTACACAACGCAGTTTAGGAAAGACCAGTTGGCACTTGTTTAAACTGACAACTCTAATTCCAAATGTACTGCTTTGTGCTTGAGTTTGCATGATCTCATTTGAATTTTGTCATTATTAGTTTTTTGGAATTAACTCCTGTCAACTCTCTCCCTCATTTTCAAGAAAAAAAAAATTAAATAAGATCCCCCAATACACATTCTCAGACTCCAAACATCAGTTTTATTAGTCAGCACAGATTGCTTTGAAAAAAATTAGAAATATCTGCCAGGGGTGAGTTATAAAACAGTTATATAAATGCCATGTCTTGTGAGTAAAAGCACCAGTGAACACGCATGTTAAAACCATGGCCACTTCTCACAACAGGTTAAAAATAACAGGGCCAGTAAAAAAGAAAAGAATAAATTAAATAAACTTTTCATTTATTTAAGGGTGCTTTTAAAAAGTATATTGGTTTCAGTAATGTTTTATTCATTTTCTAAACATCTGACAATATATATCTTATAAAGTTTATTTACTTTTACCATGGGTCAAATTCCAATTGAAATTAGTTTTGCCTCCTAGATCAGTGCACACTAATGCTACTTTTGCACCAAGATGCTGCTACATCATTTCCAGAGGTACTAGTATTGAGAATCATACAACAATGAAGAAAGAGTGATATCTCCTGAGCGTGGCAGCTGATTGTTAGGAAGTATCCACATTCCTAGGGGTTGGTTCTATGCCTTTTCAGGACTGTTTCAGGAAGGAAATATCCACCTATCACAAAACATTTGGGGGGCATGCTGTTCTTCTTTACTTAGGCTATGTCTACACTACCTGCCTGAATCGGCGGGTGGTGAAATCGATCTCTCGGGGATCGAATTATTGTGTCTCGTTGGGATGCGACATTCGATCCCCGAATCGACGCTTGTACTCCACCAGAGGAGGTAGGAGTAAGCGCCGTCGACGGGGGAGCCGCGGAGGTCGATTTGCCGCCGTCCTCACAGCGGGGTAAGTCGGCTCCGATACGTCGAATTCAGCTACGCTATTCGCGTAGCTGAATTTGCGTATCTTAAATCGACCCCCCCCCCCCAGTGAGGATGTAGCCTTATAAAGTATAGGTGCACATACTATACTTCTTCCTTTGTTTAGATTTTGGAGGGGAATTCTAGATCAGGGGTTCTCAAACTGGGGGTCGGGAACCCTCAGGGGGTCGCAAGGTCATTACATGGGGGGGTTGCGAGTGGTCAACCTCCACCCCAAACCCCACTTGCCTCCAGCATTTATAATGGTGTTAAATATATTAAAAAGGGTAATTAATTTATTAGGGGGGGGGGTCGCACTCCGAGGCTTGCGATGTGAAAGGGGTCACCAGTAAAAAAGTTTGAGACCCACTGTTCTAGATTCTTGCTGCATGATAGTCTAAATGGTTAAGGTCTGAGTTAAGTAACCATCTCCTCAGCCAGGTTAGATCATTGATGTCCTAAAATGGGATTTGGTCTCCCTTATGCATTGCTCTCTTCCTTCCCTCCAGCTCAGCAATTCATATAGTCCTCTCTCTGTAATATTCCTCCTCAAAAATGATTGCCAATGGCACTAAACTTGGAGGAGCTGCAAATACTACTGAAAATAGAAAAAATAATACAAATGGACAACGATTAGAAACATTAAGCAGAAAACAAGAAAACTTGGGACAGTACGAAGTTCTTTAATGGGATGAAGAAAACTGATGAGCAGCAACACACTGAACTTATGTGAGAGGATAACAAACTAGACATAAATTTGCAATGGGAGATGGCAGGAAAAATAGCCAATACAATTTTTAGGCTACATACACAGGTATATCACCCATGGCACAAAGAAAAAGTAATCCCTACATACGTTATATGGCCTTCATGAGATATAGTGCTCATTTCTGTGCATCTCTCTCCTTGAAAAATATTGACAAACTGGGAAACGTTCAGAGAAAATTCACAGGGCTGATCAGGGGACTGGACAGGCTGATGTATGAGGAATAGTTAAAACAAATGAATATGCAGTTTGAATCAATATTTAGAGCATTCCAATTCAGCAAAATGCCTTTAAGCACATATTTATTTTCAAACATGTGAACAGTCCCATTGAAGTCAAAAGGACTATTCACATGCTCAAAATTAGGCACATGCTTAAGTTCTTTGCTGGATTGGGGCTCGAAACCCCAAGAAGGAAGAGGAAGAATTTGCAGGAAACTCCATTGTTTCGACCTGGTAGATTTTTCCCACTCCTCAAACCCCCAGTTAAATTAAAACAACAATCACCCAAACACTCACTGACCCTTTTGACACATTAGGATTAGAATCAGTTAAGCATCCTTTAGTTAAAATTAAACACTGCTCTAATCTGAAGAGTTAATAAAAGCAATGAATTAAAACTGTATATTGCTACTCCTGAATCATGTGGCTTCTCCTATGGCATATACACAAATATTTTTATAAAAGCTGAAAATCAAATATGCTATCTCCTTTCAACTATTTGCACTACTTGTATTTAGTACTGTCTACTCCTGTTTTAGTGAGCCATTGAGCTGTTGTAACTTTGAATACTGAGCTATGCAAAACCATAGATGGGGAGATCTCAACTAATAACATTTCACAATTTTTGAGCACTTCAGCTTTGTATGCTTCTAAAACAAACCAGGGTGCATAAGTCCTGAGAGACTTTGTGTAGAGAATTATGGGAAAATATCACATTGGTGCATTGATAGGCTGTTTATTTACAGCCTGATCTTGTAAGGGCTTTGAATGAAGTCCTTTTCACTTCACTGAGAGTTCCCTTGTGGAACTCATGTAAGACTTGACCCTTTTTCTAGCTTTCCTTCTCGTATGCAGGGCCGGCTCTAGGCACCAGCAAAACAAGCTGGTGCTTGGGGCGGCACATTTTTAGGGGCAGCATGGCCAGCGCCAGAATGCCGCCCCTAAAAATGTGCCCCGGCCGCCCTAGCGCACCTCCGCTGCTGCTGCCACGGCGCGCGAATCAGCTGTTTCGCGCGCCGCGGCCGCTCGGGGTCTCCCCCTCCCTCCCAGGCTCTCAAACCTGGGAGGGAGGGGGAGATCCCGAGCGGCCG